>NC_048579.1:63280079-63569064 GCF_013265735.2 Oncorhynchus mykiss
CATGTACACTTGTGATCAGGCAGCTTACCTGTTGAGAGTTCCCTGGTCCAGCCAGAAGTCCAAATTCCTTCCTTATGAAGGTGTTATTGATGAGATGAGAAATATCATGGAAAGACTTGCCATAGTCTGCACTGAGAGGGGAGTATAACGAGCCAAAATGTCAGAACACTGGCTCAGTTCATCTAGAGACACAAACAGACCGACAGACATACTGCCACCATCCACTAACCTGCGGTACAATCGTGAAGAACCGCCCTCGAAGAAGGAATCTAGAGGAGCACTGATTGTAGACAACACCAAGATTACCTGGTGGAAACAAATGAACACTTGGCTAAACTTCACCATGACTGTACTATTACCAGTTTATGCAGTTAGCAATTCCCATTTATCCACCCGTCACTACAAGCAATCACTCAATCACTCACTCAGTCACTCAATCAATCACTCAATCAACAAATCAATAAATGAACCAATCACTCAATCACTCAATCAACCAAATAAAAAAACTGTTGTCAAAGGTTTAAAAGGTTTCCTCTCTCCTCGTCCCCTTTCCTTTCCTTCATCTGCATCGATGAGAGAGAACTGGACAGGTGAAGGCAAATTCCCTGTAGGCATCTATCACGTTGCCTCACTGTCTGGTTACCGCAGGTGAAAGAGAGGAAACGAGGGGAGGAAGCTACTCCAGCGTACTGAACTGCACCCCTTTCAGATGCACCCAATGAGTGATGATGACAATGATACTACATCCATCATCCATTAAGTGACGACCATACATACCCCTGTCCCGTCTCCAACCCATGTGACAGTAAAACTGGAGCCATCGTCACCATGAAACCCTGTCTGAATGGAGAGAGAGAAAGAAAAAGAAAGAGAGAGAAAGAGTGAAAGATAAAGAGAGAGATAGAGATAGGGAGAGAGAGAGAGAGAGAGAGAGAGAGACATAAGATGAGGGACAGTGTCTGACGGACCAACCAACCTGCACATGTCCTCTATGTTTATTGTTATTATTCAATGCATGGTTATTTTTACACTTGGTTATTTTTGTTACTGTTGTCCAGTTGACAACATCGATTATTATTAATTATGTAAATATTGTAAATCTCCAAAGAAAGCTTTGGCACATTGTCACGTCATGCCAGTAAAGCAAATTGAATTGAGAAAGAGAGCAAGTGAGACTCAACTTAATATTTTTCCTCACATACACCCATAACATCACACCTTCAGAGCTGATGAACCTTGTGACAATCCAAGTAGCCCTACCCTCAAAAACCCCAAGTAGCCCTACACAAAATCATTAATAATGCAAGCATTAATCATCATGATGACATATTATGATACATTTGCATTAATTTATGCAATTGCAAAAGTAAAACTGCGGTGTTGATGCTATAGTAATTGATAAAGTACGCCAAAAACAGCACTGATATATGCTCTCACCTCGTGTGTATTTTGATCCAACACCCGGTGTTCTAATGGTGTGAGAGGGAGTTTACAAGCGGTGAAAGTGGGTATTGGAGAAGCTGTGGTATCCCTTTCTGGCCGTGAGAGGACTTGGCGTTGGTCCCCATCTTGCTGAGTCTGATGGAAAGACACCGTTCTCCGGTTTCGTTGCTCTTTGCACTGACCCCTCACACCCAGAAGAAGCAAGCATGCCCCCCCGAGGACCAAAAGTCTCCAAGTCATTTTGATGTGGTGGGCTAAATAACGGTAAAATCCTAAATCCCACAGTTCGGGTCGGGTATTACAGACTAGCACTGCCTGTCGCTTCAGGTGACAAATGACAAGTGTCGCACTTGAATGGATGGGGGCGGAGAGACACATGTTTGACGAGTCATTTACCTAAATTCTGCTGCCAGTGGATATATCAACGGTTTTCGCCCCCATGCCGCATCCAAGTGATGTCCATACATATATAGGCTACAAAACGTCCTTCACATCAGCCACTATAACGCCTTTGCAAATAATAATAGTAAGCTACGCCTATATCAGCCTATGACTCAATGTTAATGCTATAGTAGCTATAGGCTAAATTCCCTGTAGCATAACAAGTAATGTATGTATTACAAGTGTGAGAAAAGTATCTCCCACCATAGCAACATATCTACAGTAGTCTGCAAAGTATTACTACATAGAACTAAGCAACCTACCTAATAGATGTAATGTCATCAGCAACTATTTGCGCGTCTCCCTTGTCCGGCAGACAGTGAAACAACTGTTCCAACACCGCGAGATGACGCAGTTGGCCTATAAGAGAACACTGTAGCCACTCGTACCAATTCCTTTTGTGATCTTTTTTTTTACAAGTTCATGGAGACCTGTTGTTTCTGATGAGTTGACTTTGCTAGAGAGAGAGAGTAACATGTATATTCAATAAGTCCCCCAGCGCTTAATAACATTTTTGAGGAGACCATCATTAGACAGGCAAGAAAGATCATATCGGACTCCACACGTGTGCTGAACATTGAGTCCCAGTTGATGCAACCAGGAAGGCGTTATAGGGCAATATTTCTCGAAGTGGGGTCCGGGCACCACTGGCCAAATCTCAAAATACTATAAATACTTATTTTCCACCTAAATTTGCAAATCAATTCATAAAAAATCCTACAATGTGATTTTCTGGATTTTTTTTTCTAATTTTGTCTGTCATAGTTGAAGTGTACCTATGATGAAAATTACAGGCCTCTCTCGTCTTTTTAAGTGGGAGAACTTGCACAATTGGTGGCTGACTAAATGCTTTTTTGCCCCACTGTATATACACTACCGTTCAAAAGTCACTTAGAAATGTCCTTGTTTTCCATGAAAACATACATGAAATGAGTTGCAAAATGAATAGGATATATAGTCAAGACGTTGACAAGGTTAATAAATAATGATTTTAAATTGAAATAACAATTGTGTCCTTCAAACTTTGCTTTCGTCAAAGAATCCTCCATTTGCAGAAATTACAACCTTGCAGACCTTTGGCATTCTAGTTGGCTTGATGGGCACTTCTTACGTACCATACAGTCAAGCTGCTCCCACAACAGCTCAATAGGGTTGAGATCCGGTGACTGTGCTGGCCACTCCATTATAGACAGAATACCAGCTGACTGCTTCTTCCCTAAATAGTTATTGCATAGTTTGGAGCTGTGCTTTGGGTCATTATCCTGTTGTAGGATGAAATTGGCTCCAATTACGTGCCGTCCACAGGGTATGGCATGGCGTTGCAAAATGGAGTGATAGCCTTCCTTCTTCAAGATCCCTTTTACTCTGCACAAATCTCCCACTTTACCACCACCAAAGCACCTCCAGACCATCACATTGCCTCCACCTTGCTTGACAGATGGAGTCAAGCACTCCTCCAGCATCTTTTCATTTTTTCTGCATCCCACAAATGTTCTTCTTTGTGATCCGAACACCTCAAACTTAGATTTGTCTGTCCATAACACTTTTTTCCAATCTTCCTCTGTCCAGTGTCTGTGTTATTTTGCCCATCTTAATCTTTTATTTTTATTGGCCAGTCTGAGATGTGGCTTTTTCTTTGCAACTCTGCCTAGAAGGCCAGCATTCCGGAGTCGCCTCTTCACTGTTGACGTTGAGGCTGGTTTTGCGGGTACTATTTAATGAAGCTGTGAAGGAAGTAGTACACAGCGTTGTACGAGATCTTCAGTTTCTTGGCAATTTCTCTCATGGAATAGCCTTCATTTCTCAGAATAAGAATAGACTGACGAGTTTCAGAAGAAAGTCTAAAGAAGGCCGTTTTATTGCTTCTTTAATCAGAACAACAGTTTTTAGCTGTGCTAACATAATTTAAAAAGGGTTTTTTAATTATCAATTAGGCTTTTAAAATGATAAACTTGGATTAGCTGTACACCTATGTAGATATTCCATAAAAAAATATGCCGTTTCCAGCTACAATAGTCATTTACAACATTAACAATGTCTACACTGTATTTCTGATCAATTTGATGTGATTTTAATGGACAAAAATTGAGCTTTTCTTTCAAAAACAAGGACATTTCTAAGTGACCCCAAACTTTTGAATGGTATTGTATATATATATATATATATATATATATATATATATATATATATATATATATATATATTTACATGTAATTATTTTAAGAATGTTACTAATAACAACAGATTAAACAGATTTTGGCCAAGGGATCTGTGGATTAAGTTCAGAGGGGACAATACATGTAGGCCTAATATTATTAATCTACAATTCAGGTTGGTAGTCCTGTCCTGCAGTCAAATGACTACTGGCCTCATGGGTGCAATGTTATTAATATTTTTCATAAATAAACCTTGTTTTTTTTTTAACAACTGGTTTTGTTATATTTCAGTCTTCTGTGATGTAGATAACGTGTAATATTGGGTTGTAAACTCAAAATTAAATAGATTTCAACTCTATATCTGACATGGTACAGGTGTCTCCTTTTTTAAAGCCCATAACCATGTGTCACGAATATTACCGAAGGTGGCTCCCCTTCTTGTTCGGGTGGCGCTCGGCGGTTTTTGTCGCCGGTCTACTAGCTGCCACCGATCCTTTGTTCCGTGTTCGTTTGGTTTTGTCTAATTGGTTTCACCTGTTCATTGTTTGGTTGTTAGGGTGGGGTTATTTAAGTTTGTTTAGTGAGAGGTGTTAGTGTTTGTTGGGTTTTCTCGCTGTCCTGGTATTTTACCTAAGGGTACTATATTGTTTTTTATAGTTACGCCTGTTTGGGTATACTATTTTGTTCTTTTGATTTTGGACATTAAAGCGTGTTTTCCCCGCATCCTTTGCTCTCTGCGCCTGACTCCACACCCATTCACTCATTGAGCGTTACACCATGTGTGTGAGGTGTATATACTTTGGTTTCAAAGTAGATTTGTTTAAGACTGCCAAGAAACACTCTGTGACCCTGATTTAGCCCACTGAGTAAAAGGTTAACCCTGGGCAACATGGGCATGGGAGGCTCACAGGGATATTGGTATCCACAGTACTCCATCAATTATCAATTATTTATTTTTTACATGAATGCACTGCAATTTTTAAATATTTGTTTTATTGAACCTTTATTTAAGTTGGCAAGTCAGATAAGAGCAAATTCTTATTTACAATAACGGCCTATACCGGCCAAACCTGGACGACGCTGGGCTAATTGTGTGCCGCCCTATTGGACTCCCAATCACAGCCGGTTGTGATACAGCCTGGTTTCGATCCAGGGTGTCTGTAGTGACGCCTTAAGCACTGAGATGCAATGCCTTAGACCGCTGTGCTACTCGGGAAAAACTGTACAATGTGTGTAGAATTGCAGGATATTAGCTTTAAAGTTGGACCAACAAACAATCTCTCTGCCCCATGATAAATGCATAGAACTGCAGGAAATTAGCTAGAAAACTGCTAAATGTTCTCTCCGATGCCAGTAGGTGGGCCTTTAAAATGTTCCATCACAAGGCCTGAGACTTGGTTCGTCCATCCATGTACAACACTGGAGTTGTGTTCTGATTATCAGGGGGGTCCCTTACATCAGGGGGTTCCACGGCCCCAAAAAGTTTGAGAACCCGTTATGCCAAGATGCAGGCTGAACAGATATAAACATTATTTTGTCCCCATGTCAATAGATTTTGTAAACAGCAGGGGAAACACAGAGGTTGATTAGGGAGATAGCAATAATGGACTGGAGACTGGCCTGTAGGACTTAAGTCACAGCCTTGCTGGCATACATTCTATGTATGTTGTGTCAATTGATTGTATGTATTTATGTGGAATCAGCAGCACTCTTTAATTGTCCAAGTCAAATTTCCCCTCTGGGACAATGAAGTATATCAAATCAAATTATATGCAAGATGAGAGAGCAACTTACATCTTAGATGCAAGGGCATAGTACAAAATGATGTGGCTAGTAGCAACAGTGGCTAATAGCCTGGCATAAAAGCATTGCATTTCAGTCAACAGTAGCATTGTCTAATAGCCCCAGTGGCTAAAAAGGCCAACCTGAAGACTATAGTGATTCTGAATGATGTAAAGGCCTACATCATTACAGAAGTTGGTCGATATGAAACTGATACATAGAACATTGAGAATAGTTAGACATCTACTTTGTCATGTTTTCTCATCATTTAGCATTTTCAGTTAATTTACTTTATTCTGTTTCCTGTGTGATCTGTGATGGAAAACACCTGTAGCCTATAGCAGGTTACTCATGTTACTGTATATTTGAAAGCAAAGCTATGTAAGGATATGGCATCCGGCTTGGTTTCTCCTGCATCCTCATTCATTCATACAAAAAAAGGGGGAGTGGTCAAAAGACAAGCAATAGTGTCTATTCATTTTATTGACAATAGCCTATAAAAGTGTTTATTCTTTACAACTTTCTTTATGACACAATATTACAGTGCATGATGAAGAGTCAATTAGTGCATAATGTAGCCCTTTTTCTTTTACACATGATGTGATCTTCAATATACAACAAATAGCCTACACGATATAGGCAAATACCATGTATACAGATTAGTACATTTTTGTCATTTAGCAGACGCTCCCATCCAGAGCGATTTAGCGTTTGCTAAATTAAGTAACTTGCTCAAGGGCACAGACAGATTTTTCCCCCTAGTCAGCTCGGGGATTCAAACCTGCGATCTTTCAGTTACAGCCCCAACGCTCTACCTGCTGTCCTACCAAGTAAGTATTAGTATAGTATATAGTGGATATAAATACATAATAATAGCTGTCAATATGACCTAGTACTTTAGTAATAGCCTACTATAAACATCAACTAGGGTGTTCTTCAAATGTGAAAAACAAGTTAAACTCATCAAACCCGTGTGACCTGTATAAATCAAACCCCACTGCGCACAGACGTCAGTTACACGTCTAGTTCTGAATTGCACAATTCAACAAAAAATATCACCATGTCATTGGATTCATGTTAAAAAAAGAGACAGAGTGCCCATACGTTGATGACTTTTTGCAAATCCAATCAGTTTTCCACTCATTCAACGTCATCACATAGATTTGTCAGGGGTTGAAATAACGTGGAAACAGCGCTGATTCAACCAGTTTTTGCCCAGTGGGAGTGGGACACCAACTAGTGGAACTGAAAGGAACCATGATAAAATACTCAATAATGTTATTGTAAAAATCAGTGTACACATTGTACAGTGCAAGCAGTAATTGACACACGAAAACATAACATAAACCAAGCCTGTTCGTGTTAATTCTACTCCACATGACGTCCTCATCATGGTCCAATGCGTTTGGTACTCCCTGAACCTCTCGAATGGGTTGAAGACATCCGTATGTCAGTACTGCTGTCCAACTGTAAATACTCTGCAGGATCCGCGTCTTGGACATACATGAGACCACCAAATGAATCCACCATTCCCATCAGCGCGGCGAGGACAGTGAAGAACGCTGTCCCAATAAAAAACACCTTCAAGACGTCTGTCATCATAGCTTCTCCAGTGAAATGGACGTGGTCTTGGGTTGGACAACCGCAGCGTCACCTTCATAAATATAAATAATATTAATTACATGTATTTTGTTTATACTCTTTTCCATGAATTTTCCAAAACGTATACTAAATTTCTATTACATATCCGGAAACGCAACCACACATTAACCGCGTGGTGGGAAAGTAGACTACCAAAATAAACGCTGCCAGAAACTGTTGAGTACTTACAATATGCCTGCCGATTTTAAACTTCAACTTGTGCAGAGTAGTTTAACTCCCGATCCAAGGTTGGCGTGGAAGACAGACTTTCCTTGTTATGACGACACAGGCTTTAGATATTCCTCAAGTTTTCTTTAAAACAGTCGAGGTAAATACGTTACTCTCCTCTTGATATCAGACGGCAATGTCATGATGCATCGCAGCGCTCTCTTGCTTCAAAGCATGTGTGTAATGAATGACATCATCAAATCGATGGGAATTTCCAATTGTTGAAACGTAGGCCTGCAAATTATTTAATTTTTGTCTCTTTCACAGATAACTCACGCAAGATGGCAGAAAATGCTACCGAAGTCTGATTGGACTTGGAAGGACTACTTGCCTGTGTGATAAGACAAGTGCTCTACATATTTTATATTTAGCCTATTCCCATTCCACCAAGAAATAAAATGACATAGCAGTTAATGATATAACCACCATAGACTGTAGTTGTTTGACAATCCACTCAATAAGTAGCTCTGGGAAGTTAGGAGTTGTTGAACAATGCATTCTTTCCCACAGTTCTGAGACACATTTTGCTTTAGGCTATTTTCTGTGTGCGTCAAAGAGAGTGATTACACATACATTAATAGGTTCAGCTTCATACTCTGTGGTTTTCTTTTACAGTGCTATTAACATACACCAACATACCCCTTGAGTATCCTTTCGGCTTTCATATATAATCAGACAGATGTACACTGAAAAGGGTACTTCCACATTAGGCTGGTGATTTGGGTACTAGTTTCGCCCAGCAAATTTCACAATTTAAGCTTCAGCTTTCTGTAGAATCAGTGAATCAAACAACCAATGAGTATTGTTGTAGGCCTATTGTGGCCTGTCTCCTGCTATTTGCGGTCAGTCATACACTCATGTTTCTCCAAGGACTTGACACTGACCACAGGGAGCAAATGGACAGAAATTCACTGAGCTGCTAAAGGCACTCTGGGTAAAAGTTAACCAAGGATGGGACTTACTGGTTAAATAAAGGTTAAATAAACAAAAAATATTCTGAATAATAGCATATAAATTATATGACTTTGGTCACATTGTTTTGTTTCTGGTCACGCACACTGGGCAAAAACTGGTTGAATCAATGTTGTTTCCATGTAATGTAACAAAACATTTAAATTGCTGATGTTGAATCAATGTGTAAAATTGATTGGATTTGCAAAAAGTAATCAAAATAAAATATGTTATCCTTTTTTTTCAACCTGTCCAATGACATGGTGACATTTTTTGTTGATTTCAAGTTGAATTCACGTTAGTTGACAACTCAACCAAATGTAAATAAAAACTAGACGTTGAAATGACGTCCCCCTGGAGTGCCCCTGTCTATCCGTAAAAGAAATGAATACAAATTGTGCTGTCTGGTTTGCTTAATATAAGGAATTAGACTTTAGACTTTTAAGTAGTATTTTACTGGGTTACTTTCAGTTTTACTTGAGTCATTTCCTATGAAGGTATCTTTACTTTTATTCAAGTATGACAATTGGGTACTTTTTCCACCACTGGGCAATCCCCACCAGACATAATATAAAACCCTACAAACTAAAACGAGTAACTGTATTAGTAGGCCTAACAGTATTTTCTATAGGATAGCTCTCCAAAGATGAGTCACACCATATTTAATATTCTCGAAGCTAACAAGGACCTGCCTAAATGACTATCGACCCGTAGCACTCACGTCTGTAGCCATGAAGTGCTTTGAAAGGTTGGTCATGGCTCACATCAACACCATTATCCCAGAAACCCTAGACCCACTCCAATTTGCATACCGCCCCAACAGATCCACAGATGATGCAATCTCTATTGCACTCCACACTGCCCTTTCCCACCTGGACAAAAGGAACACCTATGTGAGAATGCTATTAATTGACAGGTCAGTGTTCAACACCACAGTGCCCTCAAAGCTCATCACTAAGCTAAGGACCCTGGGACTTAACACCTCCCTCTGCAGCTGGATCCTGGACTTCCTGACGGGCCGCCCCCAGGTGGTAAGGGTAGGTAACAACACATCCACCAAGCTGATCCTCAACACAGGGGCCCCTCAGGGGTGCGTGCTCAGTCCCCTCCTGTACTCCCTGTTCACTCATGACTGCACGGCCAGGCACGACTTCAACACCAGCATTAAGTTTCCCGGTGACACAACAGTGGTAGGCCTGATCATCCCACAACGATGAAACAGCCTATAGGGAGGAGGTTAGAGTCCGTGTGGTGCCAGGACAACAACCTCTACCTCAATATGATCAAGACAAAGGAGATGATTGTGGACTACAGGAAAAAGAGGACCGAGCAAGCCCCTATTCTCAACGACGGGGCTGTAGTAGAGCAGGTTGAGAGCTTCAAGTTCCTTGGCGTCCACATCACCAACAAACTAACATGGTCCAAGCACACCAAGACAGTCTTGAAGATGGCATGACAAAACCTATTTCCCCTCAGGAGACAGAAAAGATTTGGCATGGGTCCTCAGATCCTCTAAAGGTTCTACAGCTGCACCATGGAGAGCAAATGTCTAGTAGCTTGTCCTCAGAAGGAATGTTTGGGGGAAATCACAGGGATATTGCATTAAAGGTCCGTGACCCCTAGATGGCGATGATTAACAGTAGAACACCAGGGCAGCAACCTGGGCCCGTTTTGTAAGCGTCTCAGTCTATTGGGGAAAGGGGAATACCTAGTCAGCTGTACAACTGAACGCATTCAACCGAAGTGTGTCTTCTGCATTTAACCCAACCCTTCTGAATGAAAAAGGTATATTTAACAATGCCTCAGAGTAGGAATGATGATCAAGTATCACTTTTGCCTTTCAGATTACAATGGATCAGATTATCATGGACAAGGGTAGAGGACCTGCTCCTAGATCCACACTCCAGCTCTGAGACTCTTGATAAATACTGGCACAGGGGTGTCAAAGTCATTTTTACTCAGATTACTATATTTCTGTTCCAGCTAATGCCAGCAGGGGAACATAGATGCGCATTGCGGGTAAAACGATGACAACCTCATGTCTGTGCGGTACAAAATAACCCACTGTAACACAATATACATTAAAGCAGTAACTCAACGAAAAATAAAATCGTCAACAGCACATTTTAAATACTGTATTCAACGAGGCTATATTGCAGGGGAGGTTGGTGAGAGGAACGGGCTGGAATGGAATGGAATGGAGTCAAACATGTGGTTTCCATATATTTGATGTTTTTGATACTGTTCCATTTATTCCATTCCAGCCATTACAATGAGCCCATCCTCCTATATCTCCTCCCACCAACCTCCTCTGGTTGAGAGCTGATGGCCACAAGATTGTGGGCCATATTCAATGCCCTACATTAGACTATTCATGGTCAAAGCTGGCAAACATGAGGATCAAGCAATGTGTGTTTGGACAAAATGTTTGCGTCTCATGGCGATCCAGCGTACCAGTACTTGCATTGAGTTTAAAATTGCATGGCTGCACATCTGCGTACTTTTGCTACGCATCGTTGTTTTGCATCTTACATTGCATGCATATGTAACTTAGGCTTTGAGAGATGTGAAGGCCAACAGATAGGATTATGTCTAGAATAAAAGAGCAGAAAGTGAATTTGACAAAGTAGCCTAGTGTTGGCCTAGGGAGTGTTCTGTGAAGAGAGAGCACTGTTCTATCAAAGTGGCTAAATGTGACATGAGTTAGGCAGGGGGACTGTATTCAGGTCATCTGATGGAGGATGTCCTCAGTCTACACACACACACAGGGCTCTGTTGTCGGGCTCGGTCATCGCTGGGTTGAGGAGTCTCGTGACCGACGTTTGTCTTAGTTCTGCTCAATGAGTGTCCACACAAAGACTGGTTTCATTCATTGAGTATACAAAACATTAAGAACACTCGCTCTTTCCATGACATAGACTGACTAGGTGAATCCAGGTGAAAGCTATGATCCCTTATTGATGTCACTATTCTACTTAAATCAGTGTAGATGAACGGGAGAAGACTGGTCAAATAAGGATTTTTAAGCCTTGAGAAAATTGAGACATTGTTTGTGTATGTGTGACAGAAGGTTAACCTTTTACTGCAGTGGGCTAAATCAGGGTCACACACAGTGACATACACTTTGAAACAAAAGTATACACCTCACACACATGGTTATGGGCTTAAGAAAAAGAAGACACCTGTACCATGTCAGATATAGAGTTGACATTTTGAGTTTGCATCCCAATATGACACTTTATATACATCACCGTCACGCCTATTCCCGCTAATCCCCTCTGGCGTTCGACGGCGCCGGTTTACTACCCACCGGTCCTGGCAACCATCATTACGCACACCTGTGCTTCATCATGAGGCCCACCTGGACTCCATTACCTCACTTATTACCTCCCCTTTATCTGGCACTCCCTTAGGATCTTTCCCCAGGCAGTATTGTTTCTGTGTTTCATGTCAATACACTATTCCTATGTTGTATCATTCTTTGTTATATTAAACTTACCACCTGCACCTGCTTCTCGACTCCCAGCGTCTGTTTCTACAGCATTAGTGGATTCTGGTGCTGCAGGGAACTTTACTGACCAGACTCTTGCCTCCTCTCTTAACATCACCTCATACCTGCTCTCCTCTCCTTTCCATGTTCAAGCCCTCAATAATCGGCCATTAGGTCCCGGGACCATCACACACATCACCGAACCACTCACCCTCACTGTGGAGTCCATCCATCAGGAGAACATTCCCTTCATCACCATCACCTCAGCCTCCCTTGGCTTCAAAGCCATAACCCCACCATCTCATGGTTGAGGATGAAAATCATTGACTGGGCACCCGAATGCCAAAGGGCCTGCTTTCCCATCCCCTTTGGTTCCACGTCAGTTGAGAGTCCTGTGGTTGCCCTTCAGCCCAACATCCCGAAGGTATACCAGGACCTGGGGAAGGTATTTTCCAAAATCTGCTCCACCTGTCTCCCTCCTCATTGCCCCTGGGACTTTGCCATCAACCTGCTTGCAGGCTTTGCGCCCCCACCCAGACGCATCTACCCTCTGTCGGTGGCTGAAACCAAGGTCATGGAGGAGCACATCCATGAGGTGCTCCAACAAGGTTTCATCCACACGTCCACTTCTGCAGGTTTCTTCTTCATGGCCAAGAAGGTTGGAGGGTTACCCATGTGTATTGATTACAAGAAGACTCAATGACATCACCACCAAGTACCGTTACCCTCTCCCATTGGTGCCATTGAACAGCTCCGTGTGGCCCGGTTCTTTACCAAATTGGACCTGCGGAATGCATACAATCTCATCCGCATCCGGGAGGGGGATAAATGGAAGACAGCTTTTAGCACAATGTCTGGTCACTACGAGTACTTGGTGATGCCATTTGGCTTAGCCAATGCTCCGTCAGTGTTTCAGGCATTCGTCAACGAGGTGTCCCGGGATATGCTAAGACGCCAGGTGGTCGTGTATATCAACGGCATCCTGGCTACCTTGGAGGATCACATCGCTCAAGTCCGAGTAGTGCTGGAACGCCTCCTGGCTAACCACCTGTTTGTCAAGGCTTAGAAGTACCAGTTTCATCAGGAGGCTGTCTCCTTCCTAGACTACCAAATCAGCCCGCAAGGAGTGAAGATGGACGTCAAGAAGGTAGATGCAGTCAGGTTATGGCCAGTCCCAACCACAATAAACGGGTTACAACGTTTTTTGTGGTTTGCGAAGTTCTAACGCCGTTTCCTCAGGAGCTTTAGCTCCATCTCCATCTCCTCTCTCCCCAAGGGTGGTCCCCAAAGGTTGGTGTGGAGTCCCGGTGTACTACCCACCGGTCTTCTTTAGCTCCATCTCCATCTCCTCTCTCCTCAAGGGTGGTCCCCAAAGGTTGGTGTGGAGTCCCGGTGTACTACCCACCGGTCTTCTTTAGCTCCATCTCCATCTCCTCTCTCCTCAAGGGTGGTCCCCAAAGGTTGGTGTGGAGTCCCGGTGTACTACCCACCGGTCTTCTTTAGCTCCATCTCCATCTCCTCTCTCCCCAAGGGTGGTCCCCAAAGGTTGGTGTGGAGTCCCGGTGTACTACCCACCGGTCTTCTTTAGCTCCATCTCCATCTCCTCTCTCCCCAAGGGTGGTCCCCAAAGGTTGGTGTGGAGTCCCGGTGTACTACCCACCGGTCTTCTTTAGCTCCATCTCCATCTCCTCTCTCCCCAAGGGTGGTCCCCAAAGGTTGGTGTGGAGTCCCGGTGTACTACCCACCGGTCTTCTTTAGCTCCATCTCCATCTCCTCTCTCCCCAAGGGTGGTCCCCAAAGGTTGGTGTGGAGTCCCGGTGTACTACCCACCGGTCTTCTTTAGCTCCATCGCCGCTCCTCTCTCCTCAAGGGTGGTCCCCAAAGGTTGGTGTGGAGTCCCGGTGTACTACCCACCGGTCTTCTTTAGCTCCATCTCCATCTCCTCTCTCCCCAAGGGTGGTCCCCAAAGGTTGGTGTGGAGTCCCGGTGTACTACCCACCGGTCTTCTTTAGCTCCATCTCCATCTCCTCTCTCCCCAAGGGTGGTCCCCAAAGGTTGGTGTGGAGTCCCGGTGTACTACCCACCGGTCTTCTTTAGCTCCATCTCCATCTCCTCTCTCCCCAAGGGTGGTCCCCAAAGGTTGGTGTGGAGTCCCGGTGTACTACCCACCGGTCTTCTTTAGCTCCATCGCCGCTCCTCTCTCCTCAAGGGTGGTCCCCAAAGGTTGGTGTGGAGTCCCGGTGTACTACCCACCGGTCTTCTTTAGCTCCATCTCCATCTCGTCTCTCCCCAAGGGTGGTCCCCAAAGGTTGGTGTGGAGTCCCGGTGTACTACCCACCGGCCTTCTTTAGCTCCATCGCCGCTCCTCTCTCCTCAAGGGTGGTCCCCAAAGGTTGGTGTGGAGTCCCGGTGTACTACCCACCGGTCCTGGCAACCATCATTACGCGCACCTGTGCTTCATCATGAGGCACACCTGGACTCCATTACCTCATTTATTACCTCCCCTTTATCTGGCACTCCCTTAGGTTCTTTCCCCAGGCAGTATTGCTTGTGTTTCATGTCAAGATGCTACTCCTGTGTTGTATTGTTCCATGTTTGTTATATTAAACTTACCACCTGCACCTGTTCTCGACTGCCAGTGTCTACGTTAGAAGACTGAAATATAAGAAAAATGTTTGACATAGAAAACACTGGATTTTTGTTGTAAAAAAAATAAAATAATAATAATTAATAATAATTCAAAACATTCCACCCATGAGACCAAAGAGGGTGCTTTGATCACTGACTGCAAGAAAGGGGTACGGCCAACACCACCTTGCCACATACTGCACATGAAACCCATTAACATTATGGTAATCCAGTGAATGTGTGGGGGGTTCACACACATGAATACATGAGCGGAAGGGTCACAAAGACAGAGTACAGATAATGGACTAAAGTGACCCAACTCCCTATGCCATTGTGTGTGTGTGTGTGTGTGTGTGTGTGTGTGTGTGTGTGTGTGTGTGTGTGTGTGTGTGTGTGTGTGTGTGTGTGTGTGTGTGTGTGTGTGTGCGTGCATGCGTGTGCGTGCATTTGTATACGTATATGCTTTCGAGGTAAACAACACAGAGGAGCACATCTGAACTTGAATTGAGACGCATATCACAGATAGCAGTGTGCGATTTCCATTAAAGTTTAGAGTTACAAGTGTGCTGATCTCGCGTTAGGCTTCGGCTCCAGTGTTAACCTAGCTGTGAAAAGAGGGTTCCATGGAGAGGTTGACTGCACGGACAAGGATGGGGCGTTGCTATGCTCTCCATGGGCAGCATAAGAGGATTTTCCGTCCTCGAGTCTGAGCAACTGTCACAAACACTCAGTCACCTGTTCCTGACCCCTTTCAGACACCAGGTCTTGAGTGGGAGAAAGGGGTGATGGGGAGACACCTCTTTCTCAGTGGAACCTGTTTCTTTCCCTTTCTCTTTCTCAGCCTCTTCCTCTGACATTGGTTTTTAAAAATGAAGAGAAGAGCCAATTTAAGAGATGTTTTCCCCATTGCAACTTTCTGTCAACATTATACAGTGCATTCAGAAAGTATTAAGATCCTTAGAATTTTTTTACATTTTGTTACATTACAGCCTTATTCTAAATGGATTAAATAATTTTTTCCCTCATCAATCTACACACAATACCCATAATGACAAAGCGAAAACAGGTTTTAGAAAGGTTTGTAAATTTATAAAGAATAAAAAACAGAAATATCTTATTTACATAAATATTCATACCCTTGGCTATAAGACTTGATATTGAGCTCAGGTGCATCCTTTTTCCATTGATAATCCTTGAGATGTATCTACAACTTGATTGGAGTACACCTGTGGTAAATTAAATTGATTGGACATGATTTGGAAAGGCACACACCTGTCTATATAAGGTCTCACAGTTGACCGTGCATGTCAGAGCAAATATCAAGCCATGAAATCGAAGGAATTGTCCGCAGAGCCCCCGAGACAGGATTGTGTCAAGGCACAGATCTGGGGAAGGATACCAAAAAATGTCTACAGCATTGAAGGTCCCCAAGAACACAGTGATCCTCCATCATTCTTAAATGGAAGAAGTTTGGACCCACCAAGACTCTTCATAGAGCTGGCAACCTGGCCAAACTGACCAATTGGCGGAGAAGGGCCTTTGTCAGGGAAGTGACCAAGAACCCGATGGTCACTCTGACAGAGCTCCAGAGTTCCTCTGTGGAGATAGGAGAACTTTCCAGAAAGACAACCATCTCTGCAGCACTCCACCAATCAGGCCTTTATGGTAGAATGGCCAGACGGAAGCCACTCCTCAGTAAAAGGAACATGGAGTTTGCCAAAAGGCACCTAAAGACTCTCAGACCATGAGAAACAAGATTCTCTGGTCTGATGAAATCAAGATTGAACTCTTTGGCCTGAATGCCAAGCTTTACATCTGGAGGAAACCTGGCACCATCCCTACGGTAAAGCATGGTGGTGGCAGCATCATGCTGTGCAGATGTTTTTTAGCGGGAGGGACTGGGTAACAAGTCAGGATCGAGGGGAAAATGAACGCAAAGTACAGAGAGATCCTTGATGAAAACCTGCTCCAGACCGCTTAGGACCTCAGACTGGGGCGAAGGTTTACCTTCCAACAGGACAATGACCCTAAGCACATAGCCAAGACAACGCAGGAGTGGTTTCGGGACAAGTCTCTGAATGTCCTTGAGTGGCCCAACCAGAGCCCGATGTAGAGACTTGAACCCGATGTAACATCTCTGGAGAGACCTGAAAAAAGCTGTGCAGCGACGCTCCCCATCCAACCTGACAGATCTTGAGAGGATCTGCAGAGAAGAATGGGAGAAACTCCCTAAATACAGGTGTGCCAAGCTTGTAGCGTCATA
The DNA here is from genome assembly GCF_013265735.2 of Oncorhynchus mykiss. Lineage (NCBI taxonomy): Eukaryota > Metazoa > Chordata > Actinopteri > Salmoniformes > Salmonidae > Oncorhynchus > Oncorhynchus mykiss. Next base: position 63,297,103 of record NC_048579.1, read on the forward strand.
CCCAAGAAGACTGGAGGGAGTTTGCTTCAACAAAGTACTGAGTAAAGGGTCTGAATACTTATGTAAATGTGATAATTCAATTTTTTTTAGCAAACATTTCTAACATGCTGTTTTTGCTTTGCAATTATGGGGTATTGTGTGTAGGGAGAAAAAATGTGAATCCATTTCAGAATAAGGCTGTAACGTAACAAAATGTGGAAAAAATCAAGGGGTCTGAATACTTTCTGAATGCACGGTATGTGGGGCCCATGCTGGAATTGAACCCACTACCTTGGTTGTTGCTATAGCTAGCTCCATGCTCCAGTCAAATGAGCCTTTAACATTCTATTTTGTAAGCTTGCAAAACCCTGTCTGGAAGATGTTAAGAGTACAAGACTGTCCTATTTAAAGGTACATCCACACACAGTTTTTGGGAGCAGAATGGTTTGTACTGTGCATATACTGTAGATTGTACTGAACATTTGAGGAGTATTTCAGGGGCTATGTAAGAAGCTGTCACCCTTGTGTTAGCTACACTCTCTCCTGTGGTGCAGTGTGAGCACTGTTTGTACCTCCCTGAACCTGTCTGTGCCCAAGGCAAGCCAGGCATCCTCCTCAAGGCCATACTTTGGTACTATCTCAAGCAGTTTGTGGAATTATTTGATATTACTGTGGGTTTGTCCCACGGCCACACACACACAGACACACACGCACATTTGCAACAGTGCTCGTCTGTTTGGAGTATGTTTAAGTGCCCTCTCTGCCTCCTGCATGTATCTCCTGCCCACTGTATTCTAATTCCCCAATCCTCTTTGTGAAAGCGACGTGTGCCACTGACAGAAAACAGGGTTAAGCTGTACGCAGAGAGATTCATAGAGCAGCACTCGACTGGACAAAAACACACTGAGTATCCCATTCTGCTTCTCCTCTATCCCTGCAGGCATTATCTTTTTTTCTTTCTATCCACCTCTCCCTCCCCCTATTAGTCTGGGCCATTTCTCTCTGCCATCTCACTCCTCCCATTACCACCACAATTTCCCTTCAGGTCAGTGAGTATTAGTTCTCTCACAGGGGCAAGGGCAACGTTGGGACGGCAACGACTCCAAGACGACAAGCCTCTCCGGCATCATTTCCACGACGACGCCATCTCGGCAGGTGCATTACCACGGTGACACCCTCTCCTGACACGCCTAGCGGACACTGTGGGTTGGTTTGCAGGTGCACCCTGAGCAGAGACGGGGGAGGGAGGGACATAACTACCTTCTCTCTCTCTCTCTCTCTCTCTCGCTCTCTCATATCTCTCTCTCATTTTTTGTATCTGACCTGGGATTCGAAAACAAAGTTGACGGTAAAGACAACACTGGAGCTATGAGACCAAGATAAGAATGTGTTGAACCAGAAAACGTGTTGTGTCTCTCACAAGTAGCTCTGTTTTTCAAACTCAGGTCCTCAGCTCCTTTGACTCGTCTGGTTGGTTGGCTGAGATCGTTCTAATTCGTTCTGTTCTGTGGGAATTGTTTTGAGCTGGTAGCCCGGTTCAGGGACACCCAGTCCCTACGTGACTTGAGTCCACTTGAGGGACGTCACCCACAGAAGGGTCAGAGGGCGACGGTGAGGTCACCGACCAGAGTGAGAGACTGGAGCAAGAGAGCTTGGCAATTGGAGCCAACATGGAGGGGTACGGTTACGAACACTTTGGGGTGGATGGAGAGCGGGCCAGCCACCAGATGGACTACCGGAGGATCGTAGGGGACACAGAGCTACCCCGTCCCAGCTCCAACCCCTCACCCCAAGACGCGGAGCACCTCTTCCGCCTCAGCCCCCATGGGCATGGGCATGGGCACGGGCATGAGACGGCCGCACAGCGATACAGCGCCACCCGCATCCAAGCTGGCTTTGGCCCCGAGAGGTGAGTCGGGCAAAGCAAGATTATGGTTAAAGATGTACTAGAGTATTACTTAGTGAAATAAACTGGCATCCATTTGAAAAGAACAACATATTAGTGAAGGGCCAGGCAAAGAAGATTTTTAGATACTTGCTGAAATGTAGAATAGTTTACTAGCGTAGCAACTCTGGAGCTGACTCATGTTGAAATGCAACCTGAGTTGGAGTTGCATCACAGGGGGTTGGTGGCACCTAATTGGGGAGGACGGGCTCATGGTATTGGCTTGAGCCAATGGTATCAATACTTATCAAACACATGGTTTTAATGTGTCTAATGCCATTCCATTTACTCCCTTCCAGCCATTATTATGAGCTGTCCTGCCCTCAGCACCTTCCTGTGAGTTTCACCCCGTTTTGCCCTCAGAACAGTCTCAATTGGTCGGGGCATGGACAAGGTGTGGAAAGCGTTCCAAAGGGAAGCTGGCCCATGTTGACTCCAATGCTTCCCACAGTCAAATTGGTTGGATGTCCTTTGTGTGGTGGACCATTCTTGATACACACTGGAAACTGTTGAGCATAAAATACCCAGCAGCATTGCACTTCTTGAGACACTCAAACCGGTGGCCTCGCACCTACTAGCATACCCTGTTCAAAGGTACTTAAATATTTTGTCTTGCCCATTCACAATGGCACACACACACAATCAATGTCTCAATGCTTAGAAATCCTTCTTTAACCTGTCTCCTCCCCTTCATCTACACTGATTGAAGTGGATGTAATAAGTGACATCAATAAGGGCTTTCACCTGGATTCACCTGGTCAGTCTATGTCATGGAAAGAGCAGGTGTTTCTAATTTGTTGTATATTCAGTGTATATTTGACTAGTGAGCATTCAAGCTGTAGCATTAGTTCTTCCCACTTCTTTTGACTACTTTTCATTACTCTGCTTTCACCATGGTTACAATATGTAAATACAGCCCATTGAGTAGTATCAGTTTACACTGCCACATAGCCCTGTGTTTAGCCTGGCTTGTAAATAACCTTGAAGTTACATCTCCTTGTTAGCCCATAATGAAGCTCTAGGACGCCTGTGTCTTATATGGTTTATGGCGAGTCATTCTGAGGGTGGCCCCTAAACACATTGAAAAGCTATGATTCAGTGGCGTACTCTGATGCCAAAACAACAGAAACTGCCTCAAGGCTATTTTTGGAGTGGCAGGTCCCCCTTATGCCTTGCAGCTAGGGCAGCAGGTGGAGAGCTTAATGGGATCGGGTTTGAATCAATGCTTGAAAGAGCCACCGGGTGTGCATAGAGGAATCTCTGACCCATATTGTGGGTGACCCACATTTAAAGCAATGAACTCAAGCACAGACACAGTACCCGCCAGATCACCTTGGTACTTGTCAAGGCTGGGAAGGCCCTCTGTGTTTTGCTTAGTACTGGAAGAGGGGCTCCTGGTATAGTGCCACACAGGGAGTAGACCAAGGGACAATATACATCCCCATGATAAATGTACTTGGGGCGAATTCTGTTTTAATGCAGGGTGGATCACTAGTCACCATTACAAATGCATTTGGTTTTATTTGCTCTGAATATCTGTGTGTTGGTTGAGTGCACACAGCGACTGCAGTCCCACTCCATTTCATGCACAGGATCAAGGGTGCATGGGTTAGAATTCCCCACTCTCCAGAAAACGATGGTGACAAGGAAGAACAAAATTCAAATTTATCGCGACATTGCTTGCGTGATGGTAGGTTGCAATTGTTTGTCAGTGACTACCGTCAGCCACTGATGGTATTGACAGCAGTGAGCTGTCCGTCCTCCTTTTACAAAGGTGTGTGCTTGTGAGGGAGGTCTACTTCATCTGTCTGTGTATGTCTGTGTACGTGTGTGTGTGTGCTCCTCTTCCCAACCCTGAACCATCACAGACATGGGCGTTTTGTACCCAATGCTTGTGGATTCACAGGTCAACATACAGCCAAGCCTAAATAATTCAGTCTGATTCTCTCAAATCCGTCAGCTTGAACGCCAATGGTCTATTGACTTTTGTGCTTTTATTATCTGAATGGTCTCGACAGATGATAAAGGAGGGGGCCATTCTCTCTTTCTGTTTTAGTCTGTTCTGTATTTGAAAGTGAAAGTCATAGGCCATGATATACAAGATAAGAAGGAGAAAATTAGGGTAAATTCCGTCAATGTGTAGCCTCATCTACTGTAAATGTGTAAAATGTGATCTAGGCTGTTTAAGGAGGTATGTAGCCTGGCTGGCTCTACTGGTCAGTTGAGGTCAATCTAGACTAGAAAATGCCACTGTCATCCATATAATTGGTTACTAGTAACTGGTTGCATGTGACTTGTAAATATGACAGTGGTGCTGTTCAGTTAATACCTCCAAACGTTGCACCTCACTGAACCATCTGAGAATAGTGGATTTGTGGGTTTTGTCAAAATACAAAAGTCACTTTAGATTGATAAGTAGATAAGCATTATAAAAGTTGATTTCTACACATTTGAATGATTTATGATTCTTGATTGATCCAAAAACGGATGGTAGGAGGGCTGTTTATGTGGTTATATGTGGGTTATAAAATGATAATATATGGACATTGGCACTGCCAGAATATAGTGCCCATTTCCCTGTAGCCTAAATGCATGATTTTCTCCTCCAAAAGATGTATGGTCTGCACTCTGCATATTAGGTATATTACATAAATTACAAAGACATAATCTCACTAACCTGTAAAGTCTGTGATTGAGTTGGGATTTTACCCTCATGTTTTCGTATTCAATGAGCGCCCCACGTGGGAGGAGAGGGGATGTGACGCATCCATTTTCGACGCTTCTGCGAAAATATTCTTCTTCTTATTAACGCGGATACACTAACAGCGACAGGCAATCAAATTTGGACCAGCCTCGCATCATCACTTGAGTTTGTAGTAGGGGAATTAATTGTGGGTTGGTTACCTCCACAATAGAGAAAGCACACATTGCTTCCGCTCATTTTGGACTTGCTAGCTAGCTACAGCTGGAAAGTTCGCATTTCCGAACACCTTCAACGTGGTCAGCTTCAAGAGGTAGAAAACGGGCTGGAACTGATTTTTTTGTTTCACATTTTCTTAACGTAGCTAACATTAGGTAACTGTAAGTAAGACCAAGAACGTGGTGAGGTGGCTAATTGCATAGAATACAGAGCATCTCCAGTAATGAGTTGAAACATGTTAGTTAGCTTGCTAGCCGGCTACCGCTAGCTGACACATGCTCCTGCTGAATAACGCACTGATCATTTTGACCTGCGTGGCAAGAAATTAGATGGCTAATTTATAGTGCAGCTTTGGTGATAAAATACATTGCAAACGATATGTTAAATACATCATATGATGGATGGAAATCTATAAGTACTTAGGCTGCGGACAGTTTGCTAGATTCGTCATTAATCGTTAATATAGCCATGTTTTATTCTCCCTGCATGTATTTTGTGCTCAAGGCATTGTAACCATTGTTAGGTACTCAGCTGTACAGTAGCCAGATAACGGTTGTAAGTGCTAGCTAACTACTGTAGCTAGCTACGGTATTGACAGGCATTGCTCACAGTTGCCTTTCAGCAGCTATCCAGAACACTGTAGGTAGTCTGGATAAATATGTGCTTGAAGGAAACGTTTTTGCTGAACAGATCATTGTTTAACATGACTTATTAGCTCATAGTGTCGCTTGATGGCTGTTTTGTTTGCATGGACAGCCACCACAAGCAATAAAGATAAAGATGTGCTCTATTTTCCTGGTGTTTATCCAGTAAATTGTACTATATATATATATATATATATATATATATATATATATATATATATATATATCAAACATTAAAAAATGTAAAGCCACGTGTTTTATTTAACGTTAGTGCTGCTGCTATTTTTGGCATGTATATTTACACAACCGTGCATGAAAGGGTTAATTTCGTGAGGCTATATTTTGCCAGCATGCCCCCTCTAATAGAAAGGTTTCTTATAGATGTTAGTGTGTCATCCACATTTTGAAAACGTATTGTCGTTAGGGCGCAGCGATCTGGGTTTGTAAGTTCGGCTAGGTTTCAGTTTGACTATTTAGAAGTCATGATTTCAGGTTCGATAATAACAACACATAATGAAACTGTGAATAAAATGTCCATGATGGTAGTGGCTGCTTATCACTTAACCATTTATTTACATTATTTTACTTCAATACAATATTTCAGTTTGGTATATTACATTTGTTTTATTTGATGACTATTTCATTTCAAGTCATCTCATCTCTATAGAGCTGCTGTCTGACAAAATCACCATTTTAGTATTTCTTCAAAGGCATACTTTTTTGACTGCTGACTACCAACTGTCAATTTCAGGTAGAGATACTTTTGTGTATGTGGACACACCTTCAAATTAGTCGATTCGGCTATTTTATCCACACCCGTTGTTGAGAGGTGTATAAAATCGAGCACGCAGCCAAAGCAATCTCAATAGACAAACATTGGCAGTAGAATGGCCTTATTGAAGAGCTCGGTGACTTTCAACGTGGCACCTTCATAGGATGCCACCTTTCCAATAAGGCAGTTACATTTCTGCCTTGCTAGAGCTGCCCCGGTCATCTGTAAATGCTGTTATTGTGAAGTGGAAACGCCTGGGGGCAAAAACAGATCAGCCACGAAGTGGTAGGCCACACAAGAACACAAAGCAGGAGTGCTGAAGCGCATAGTGTGTAAACATTCTGTCCTCGGTTGCAACACTCACTACCAAGTTCCAAACTACCTCTGGAAGCAACATCAGCACAATAACTGTTTGTCTGGAGCTTCATGAAATGGGTTTCCATGGCCGAGTAGCCGCACACAAGCCCACGATCACCATGCTCAATGTCAAGCGTTGGCTGGAGTGGTGTTAAGCTTGCTGCCATTGGACTCTGGAATGATGAATCATGCTTCACCATCTGGCAGTCCGACGAATCTGGGTTTGGCGGATGCCAGTAGAACGCTACCTTCCTGAATGTATAGTGCCAACTGTTAAGTTTGGAGGATGAATAATCGTCTGGGGCTGTTTTTCATGAGTGGAGGCTGTTGTAGCAGCAATGTGTGCGTATTAATGCCCATGATTTTGGAATCAGGTGTCCACATACTTTTGGTTGTGTAGTGTAACCTCGGGAAGCAACTGCTCTCCTTTCAAACGAGCATTCTTATCTCTTTAATGTAGCAAGCTAAAATAAACACAGATGGACAAGTAGGCATGCAATGGATTATGGTCGTTATAGGTAAATACCACGTTTTCCATGCTAAACTATGTAGTTTCCAAAAGGCCAATATTCTACAACTCCCTACTACATCGAACAGTTCGGGCTTGATATCATTTGTCTCTAGAGAAACTGCGCAATATGCGCATTGATATCACAGAAGAAACCTGAACAAAATGCCTTGTTAAAAAATGTAATAATACAATAACAACAAAACACCAGCGTTTTGGGTTAATCACTCAGCACTAATAGCGTCGTCACCTTTTAACCCTTCATCTATTGATGGCTAATTATATTTGAAAATGCATCGAATGCTACAATCTAATGCCTGCTTGTCATCCTTTTCATTTGACAGCATGGCTGATTACCTGATCAGTGGTGGTACGGGCTATGTCCCAGAAGACGGACTCTCCGCACAACAGCTTTTCTCCGTTGGAGACGGCCTCACCTACAAGTAAGTTCAGTTCAACCACAATACAAATGCCAAATAGAACCGTATTGTGCAAGTACGCTCTCGAACTGTCCAAACCTAAGCGCAAGCGATGATGGACGATATGCGGGCGGCGCTTTGTAATGATGGCCAACACGTTTTGAATCGCAGATCTGCTCAACAACAGTCTGTTGTCGCTGATGGTCAAACGGCAGAAGAGCTATGCTCTAAAGGCGACGGGTTGACTTACAAGTGAGTAAAACGGTTGACTTTTCAACCATTTTGACACTATATACACTATACTGTAAAAACCTATTGTCTCCAAACGATGAGTTCATATAGGGGAAGCAAATGATTGTCCCATTAAAAATAGATTTGAATCAATAAAGTAACTTGTTGATGAATTTGGCAGAAGTAAACACCACATTCGCCACCAATTGTATTTTAATTTTTAGCTGGCTGAGAAAAACACTGATCTGTACAGATGAATGAGTAGGACAGGGGTGGTGGGGGTTGATTGCTTATTAACCTGATCTGTACAGATGAATGAGTAGGACAGGGGTGGTGGGGGTTGATTGCTTATTAACCTGATCTGTACAGATGAATGAGTAGGACAGGGGTGGTGGGGGTTGATTGCTTATTAACCTGATCTGTACAGATGAATGAGTAGGACAGGGGTGGTGGGGGTTGATTGCTTATTAACCTGATCTGTACCATAGGATGATATTTGCTTCCGGTAATGATATGACTGCATCTTTAACTGCTCTGAAGAATCATAGTGCATGAACTGCTATTTGATTCTTTGAGACATTCAATCACTATTCAATCACTATCTAATCTATCTAGTAATGACATCTGACTGCACTCATATCCTAAGGCCCTTTATCTGCTCATTTCATATTCACTTGTTTTTACTTTAACTGAATAACCCTCAATCCACTTTCACTCTGTTTAAAACTAACTTGATTTCAACAAACTAAGCATTGGGCTGCCCCAATATGACAGACGGTCATTGCATTGGTATGTTGCCACAGCAAGCTACTTCACTAATTTCACCCCTGTGCCCAAGACTGCCCAAAACTCTGTGCAGTGTTTTGCTTCTTGAACATACCTCTGGCTAGAGGACTTGACAAAAATGACTATCTGCTATAAAATGCTTCCAACACCTACTTAAAGGTAACATTAAAGGTTAAAATAGAGTAACATTCACGTCCTTGTGTTGATGTTGTAGCCTATGTCTTCTGACTATATGTGTCTGCGTCCCAAATGGTACCCTGTCCCCTACATAGTGCATTACTTTTGACTATAGGGAATAGGGTGCCATTTAGTACGGAACCTATGTTACAGATTAAATGGATACCGTAGGGCCTCCCAAGTGGTGCAGAAGTGCTCTGTCGAGCCGGGCGCTTGCAAGCTGACACGGTAGCCAGTTGGACGGTCTTTCCTCCGACTCATTGGTGCAGCTGGCTTCCGGGTTAAGCGAGCAGTGTGTCAAGAAGCAGTGCGGCTTGGCTGGGTTGTGTTTCAGAGGACGCATGGCTCTTGACCTTCGCCTAAACAGAGTCCGTAGGGGAGTTGCAGCAATTGTACAAGACTGTAACTGCCAATGAAATATCATGAAATTGAGGGGGGGGGGGGGGGGTAAAACTTAAAAAAAATCTATATATATTCATTCTAAACCGATTATGTGGCGTTTGTGAGAAAAACAATATTTAGACAACAAGCAGGTACAACTCAACCATTTTGTTTCTTACAGTTTAACACTAATTGCTGCTGTAAGTTGCTCTGGATAAGAACGTCTGCTAAATGACTAAATGTTATGGTTCAAACTTAACTACATCCACACAATAAGTGTATTCACTATTTACATTACACATTTGAATGGAGAGTTAGTCCCAGTTCACAGGGGTTAATTGATTAGGCAGTGTGTGTGATACCGGCGCGTCCCTCCACTCCTTAATGAAGCACGTCCTGCTTAAAGGCAAGGCAGAGCACATGACTAGCCCGAGGTACTGTCATGTGAGCGTCTCGGGGGACGACATCAGAGGACGTGAGGATGCCCTCCTTTTCACCACATCTGGGCCCGTATTACCTGTATCATACAGCTGTGTCTCCACCATGGCAACCACAGACAACTGCCTCACAAACATGGCAACCACAGACAACTGCCTCACAAACATGGCAACCACAGACAACTGCCTCACAAACATGGCAACCCAGGGCGGTAGCGACAGTGGCTCATTCTCAATTCGTCTTTCCCTATCTCCTCGGCTCCTTTTTAACCCTATTAAAGGAGAGGGTCTAAAGTCACTCCCCTCTGACTTTCTTCTCCAATGTATTTTGAGAGGGAGAGGGGATGCAAGGAGTCGAAGGCATAAATTGAGAAAGCCAGATGTATTCTCACTGGCTCTAAGGCCTACTGGCTTTGAGGTGTTTGCTTACCTGTTGTTGCAGCTGTAATCCGGCAGGCTTACTGTCCACACAAACACGCTGGAGCTGAATATACGCTCCCTTATGAAAGTGTTCGCCAGGGTGAGCTGAGATGTTCTGTCAGGGTCTCAAGACCATTTCACCAAGCTGGATCAGGGTGAGTTGAGATGCTCTGTCAGGGTCTCAAGACCATTTCACCAAGCTGGATCAGGGTGAGCTGAGATGCCCTGTCAGGATCTCAAGACCATTTCACCAAGCTGGTTCAGGGTGAGCTGAGATGCTCTGTCAGGGTCTCAAGACCATTTCACCAAGCTGGATCAATATTCTTTCAGCAACTCAACATTTTCTAGTACAGCAGACGATTCTGCTGCATGTTATTATCATATATTACCCCTGTCATAAAGAATTTGTCAATGCAGTCATTTTCTGTCAGGCTTCATGGGATGATTCCATGATGATGTCTTATGATCACAGCCACCTAATGATCCTCGGCTTCTAATTAGCCCCATTCAAACCCCTCATCTCTCCAACGCAATTCTCCCCCGGGACATTGGTGTAGAAGACAATGTATTCTCAATCCACTTACGTGGCAAAGGGACGAGAAATGAAAAGATTACAATCATGACATAATTCTACATGTGCAGTGCACTGCCGTTGCAGAAGTGTAGAACCACGTTATGAAGTAGTGCTATCCAGGCTTGTGTCAAATTGTCTGCATGAAATGAAGATGAATCAAGTCACACCCAGCATTACTAGGGCCCGAAGCGGTTTTAATAACAGAACTGTCAGGCAATAGATATTTAAACATTAATAGTATGCAAGACTAGACAGGTAAGTGCACTCTAAATCAGACCTACCCACTTTCTCTACTTAGTGGTTGAATGGTCATAACCGTTTGGCTCATGCTGGTTAGGGGTTGGCCTGACTAGTGAGAGCTGATCCAGAACCAGTGGAGGTTTGTGGCTTCCTTAAATACTGGCAGATGTTTTCCCCTCTGCCTCCCTGTCCCAGACTGTGTTGATGTTTGTGAGGTGTCTGGCGGTTGCAGCCGGACCCCTCCCTGTCCCGTTTGGTAGACATATTTTAGGCCCCATCTTTTCACCCACACAGGCGGAGGAGAGAGAGGAATGGTCTGACGGATGATAAAGGCCAGGGGGCCATTCTCTCTCTCTCTCTCTCGCTCGCTCCTCCCGTTCTATCTGATTTAGAGCCCATTCTCTCCTGCTCTCCTCCCTCTTATTCTGGTTTTCACTTTTTCCCCCCATCTCTCTCTCTCAGACAAAGATTCACTTATTCGTCTCTCCCTCTCTGTCCAGTCTGTCTGTTTTCACACCCATCTGCCAAACCACCAGATCCACCTATCTGTGAAAAACACATCATCCTTATTTTTCCCTCTGTCTCATGCTCTCTACCGCTTTCTCTCTGCCTGCCATTGTGTTCATACAGTCTAAGAAATGAAGTTGAACCCCAGATGCTTTTGTCAAGCACTGGACTAACAGGGTGAGACAGTGTTTCTCTTTAGACTAGAGTACAAGGCAAAGCGAAGGGGCAGCTTGATCAGCGATCACTAGAGGGCGAACTTATGAACGTACAATTTTTGGGATCAAGACATTTTCTATTAGTTCTTAACACAAACTCACTTGTAGTTTAGTTTATTCAAATTTATACAACAGGCAACTTTCGGGTCAGACTCCTCAACCATTGCGAGAACTAGTTTTCCCTATATCGTTACCAGGCTCGGTCGAAGTGGCAGTTCTAGGGGCTAATTTGCACATATTCCCCTTTTGGCTTTCAACACTTCCTGCTTTGGACCCAACTCCAACATGGTGGAGGTACTTGTAAACGTTGAAATTGGGTGGGGTGAGGTTGAGGGGTTTATAATAGGCCACTTCTGACCCACTGTCACCAGTTGGCTGGCAGTTGCATCGCACTGTACTATGAATCTTGTAGTCCTCTTGTCTTAAGCCATCTTTCTTTAGTCATGACAACCTGTGAACCGTGAACCTTGACCCCTGACCTTTTGCTCTGTCTGTCTTTCAGCGACTTCCTGATTCTGCCGGGCTTCATTGATTTTACCTCAGACGATGTGGTGAGTAGTCCTCTCTTCTCTGACTGTCAAGACCTTCCAGAAAGCTAAGACAATTCAATATAGGTTTTGAGCTACAGACTACCCTTCGACCTAGCTTCAGCCTACTGTTCTGTTCATGGGCTCAATTCCACTTTGTTCTGAGACCCTCTTCCCTAGCCCATTCCTCTTAAGTGTTCAGAGTGATGGGGTAGAGTAATGGGATAGAGTAATGGGTAGGTACAAGCCATACGATGAAGGCTGCTCTTAGCCTGTTGAACTGGTTAGTGTCCTCCAGTTTTACATTTTTTTCTTCATATAACCTTTATATAACTAGGCAAGTCAGTTAAGAACAAATTCTTATTTACAATGATGGCCTACCTGGGAACAGTGGGTTAACTGCCTTGTTCAGGGGCAGAACTACTAAATATTTTTTTTTTAAACGACACATTTTTACCTTGTCAGCTCAGGGATTCGATCCAGCAACCTTTCGGTTACTGGCCCAACGCTCTAACCACAAGGCTACCTGCTGGTTACTGGCCCTACACTCTAACCACTAGGCTGCCTGCTGGTTACTGGCCCAATGCTCTAACCACAAGGCTACCTGCTGGTTACTGGCCCTACACTCTAACCACTAGGCTGCCTGCTGGTTACTGGCCCTACACTCTAACCACTAGGCTGCCTGCTGGTTACTGGCCCAACGCTCTAACCACAAGGCTACCTGCTGGTTACTGGCCCAATGCTCTAACCACTAGGCTGCCTGCTGGTTACTGGCCCAACGCTCTAACCACTAGGCTGCCTGCTGGTTACTGGCCCAACGCTCTAACCACTAGGCTACCTGCTGGTTACTGGCCCTACACTCTAACCACTAGGCTGCCTGCTGGTTACTGGCCCAACGCTCTAACCACAAGGCTACCTGCTGGTTACTGGCCCAATGCTCTAACCACTAGGCTACCTGCTGGTTACTGGCCCAACGCTCTAACCACTAGGCTACCTGCTGGTTACTGGCCCAACGTTCTAACCACTAGGCTACTTGCCGCCCCTACGCTCTAACCACTAGGCTACCTGCCGCCCCTACGCTCTAACCACTAGGCTACCTGCCGCTCCAGACTGGTCCTTCCAGATCTCTGAAAACTACAGGGATAATGACTATGGGTGCACCAAGTGGGTGCAGTATTGCTTCCTACACATTCCTTATTATTTCAGCAGACACTCCTTGCCAGAGCCACTTTTGAAACCAAAGCCTCTTTACAGTATGCTGTGTCCACACAGATGCACAAACAACCCTCTGCATTCAAAGCCAAAACCTCATTCTGTAATTGCAGCTTTTCCAAAAATAATGATTCGCTCTCCGCTTCCTTCGTCATCCCTAACCTCCTAGCCACCCTATTTTTACCAAGATGGCCTCCCACGTCTGGTCTCTCTGTCTTTCTGTCTCTCTCTGTTTACGGTTGTGCCTGGTTGTTTGGTTGCTCACTCTTCTCTCAGGGGATGATGTGAGCGTTAATCTCAGGCTTTATGTGAAATCCCCCTGCCCTTCTTTCTCGTCCATCAGGAGTTTTTAATCTAATTGATATCTCTAATCTCCTTTTTTGTCCAGACTAGAACACAGCTCTTGTTGCTGTGGAAGGTGCCTGTCTGCGTTGTTGCCGTGGCGTTGTGGGTAGTCTCCGTAGGGTTGTAACCTGGTCTATTTTCTTGACGGTGGAGTCAGTCTCTGGTAACTTGGACAAGCCTGTGTTTGTCTGTCTCAACTGTGAATAGTTCATGCAATAATATTTGTTTAGACTAGTTTAAAATAGACCCCCCCCACCCTCTTCCACACAGGGATGTTTTATAAGTGTGAGGTGGGCTTCTGTCTGGTGTTTTAATGGGGAAATAATTGCTGGTCACACCATGTGCAGATGGGGTCTCTCAATTTTAAAGGTTAGTAGAATTTGGCAGGGTGGTGCAGTTGAGCTAACAAAATGGCTGCCAGTGTCCAGCCTTTTTCTTCACCCCCCCATTTCAGAAACACAATAGTTGGTATGGTAGTTTACATTTGCCAAAAATGAGGGAGGACAGCTCTTGATGTCATAAAATGCACACTCTGGTTTTCTCATGGTTTTCTCATGCCATGTTTTCCCTCCCAGCTGAGAAGACTGTGGAAGTGGCCGTGATTGTTTTATTTTAGAAAAGAGAACTTTCCCAGTGTGTTGGCAGATAGTTTCTAACAAGGTCACGGCCTGATTGTGCAAAAACGTCTCCAGAAAGACTTGGGTCCCCTCAGTCACATGCATCAGTTTAGTCAAAGCAACATCGGTCTTGTCTCTCTGATGACAGGTTTGTACATTTATTTATTATTATTTTTTTTTACATTTATTTAACTAGGCAAGTTAGTTAAGAACAAATTCTTATTTACAGTGACGACCTAGCCCGGATGATGCTGGGCCAATTGTGCGCTGTCCTATGGGACTCCCAATCACGGTCGGATGTGATGCAGCCTGGATTCGAACCAGGGACTGCAGTAATGCCTCTTGCACTGAGATGCAGTGCTTTACACCGCTGCATCACTCAGGAGCCCAGATAATTTACATTTAGGCCAGATGGCGATGTCTGCTTTCCAGTTGCATGTTCTTTACTTTCTGTTGCAACTCTTGTCTGAGACTTTGAGACTCATCGTCCAGTCAGCCATTGAAAGCATGCTTGAGAAACGTGACCAAAAGCTGCCATTTTCCTTAGGCCAATCCACAGGACAAACTTGCTTGTTGGAGCATGTCTGCCCCCTAGTGGACAACTGAGAAAGCAACCTTTACCATTACAAGCAATGATGGTCACCACCCGCCAACCCCTCTTTTACTCTACTGCTACTCTCTGTTCAACATATATGCATAGTCACTTTAACCATGTCTACATATACATACTACCTCAATCAGCCTGACTAATCGATGTCTGTATGTAGCCTCGCTACTTTTATAGCCTCACTACTGTATATAGCCTGTCTTTTTACTGTTTTATTTATTTACCTACCTATTGTTCACCTAATACCTTTTTTGCACTATTGGTTAGAGCTTGTAAGTAAGCATTTCACTGTAAGGTATACCTGTTGTATTCAGCACACGTGACAAATAAACTTTGATTTGATTTAATATTATCTAGTGTGCAGAGTGACTGATTTCCTAAACATGTTGTGGGTTATTCAGCCAAGATGTCCTCCTTACTTTCTCCACCAGGACCTGACCTCTGCCCTGACCAGGAAGATCACCCTGAAGACGCCTCTCATCTCCTCCCCCATGGACACAGTCACAGAGTCATCGATGGCCATCGCCATGGCGGTGAGACCTTGCAGCCTGACATGCGAGCCAGTAAAAAATATATATATGTGTGTCCTCTATGCTAGAAATTACTGTGCGCTTTCCACATCTGCCCCAATCGAAGTGTTTTGTGTTGCTGGGGGGAAACGTACCATAAACAGTATTCCTTCTCCAAAAAGGGTTTTGTGTTGCTGGGGGGAAACGTACCATAAACAGTATTCCTTCTCCAAAAAGGGTTTTGTGTTGCTGGGGGGAAACGTACCATAAACAGTATTCCTTCTCCCAAAAGGGTTTTGTGTTGCTGGGGGGAAACGTACCATAAACAGTATTCCTTCTCCAAAAAGGGTTTTGTGTTGCTGGGGGGAATCGTACCATAAACAGTATTCCTTCTCCAAAAAGGGTTTTGTGTTGCTGGGGGGAAACGTACCATAAACAGTATTCCTTCTCCAAAAAGGGTTTTGTGTTGCTGGGGGGAAACGTACCATAAACAGTATTCCTTCTCCCAAAAGGGTTTTGTGTTGCTGGGGGGAAACATACCATAAACAGTATTCCTTCTCCCAAAAGGGTTTTGTGTTGCTGGGGGGAAACATACCATAAACAGTATTCCTTCTCCCAAAAGGGTTTTGTGTTGCTGGGGGGAAACGTACCATAAACAGTATTCCTTCTCCCAAAAGGGTTTTGTGTTGCTGGGGGGAAACGTACCATAAACAGTATTCCTTCTCCCAAAAGGGTTTTGTGTTGCTGGGGGGAAACGTACCATAAACAGTATTCCTTCTCCCAAAAGGGTTTTGTGTTACTGGGGGGAAACGTACCATAAACAGTATTCCTTCTCCCAAAAGGGTTTTGTGTTGCTGGGGGGAAACGTACCATAAACAGTATTCCTTCTCCCAAAAGGGTTTTGTGTTGCTGGGGGGAAACGTACCATAAACAGTATTCCTTCTCCCAAAAGGGTTTTGTGTTGCTGGGGGGAAACGTACCATAAACAGTATTCCTTCTCCCAAAAGGGTTTTGTGTTGCTGGGGGGAAACGTACCATAAACAGTATTCCTTCTCCCAAAAGGGTTTTGTGTTGCTGGGGGGAAACGTACCATAAACAGTATTCCTTCTCCCAAAAGGGTTTTGTGTTGCTGGGGGGAAACGTACCATAAACAGTATTCCTTCTCCCAAAAGGGTTTTGTGTTGCTGGGGGGAAACGTACCATAAACAGTATTCCTTCTCCCAAAAGGGTTTTGTGTTGCTGGGGGGAAACGTACCATAAACAGTATTCCTTCTCCCAAAAGGGTTTTGTGTTACTGGGGGGAAACGTACCATAAACAGTATTCCTTCTCCCAAAAGGGTTTTGTGTTGCTGGGGGGAAACGTACCATAAACAGTATTCCTTCTCCCAAAAGGGTTTTGTGTTGCTGGGGGGAAACGTACCATAAACAGTATTCCTTCTCCCAAAAGGGTTTTGTGTTGCTGGGGGGAAACGTACCATAAACAGTATTCCTTCTCCCAAAAGGGTTTTGTGTTGCTGGGGGGAAACGTACCATAAACAGTATTCCTTCTCCCAAAAGGTTTTTTTATTTGTCGGGTGTTTTTTAATGCCTTTAGCTCATGGGAGGCATCGGCCTCATCCATCACAACTGCACCCCTGAATTCCAAGCCAACGAGGTCCGCAAGGTTAAGGTGAGACCCCATAAATGCCTATGAAAGCATTTACCCTGTAGTTAATGACTTGCATCATTTTATATTGATTGGTATTAAATGGGTTGCAGTGCATCTATACACACAATGGTTTATTAACAGATATTTGTTGTTTGTCCAGAGGTTTGAGCAGGGCTTCATCACAGACCCTCTTGTAATGAGCCCGCGTCACACGGTGGGGGACGTGTTCGAGGCCAAGACTCGCCACGGCTTCTCTGGCATCCCCGTCACCGAGACTGGCAAGATGGGCAGCAAGCTGGTGGGCATCATCACCTCCAGAGACATCGACTTCCTCTCCGAGAAGGACCACAGCCGACCACTGGAGGAGGCCATGACTAAGCGGGAGGAGCTAGTGGTGGCCCCAGCCGGTGTCACGCTGAAAGAGGCTAACGACATTCTACAGCGAAGCAAAAAAGGTGAGCCAGTCGGTATAGTCCTTCTAGGAGTCTATTGTGGCCTGTTTTCTGGTACATTGTTCTATTGTATCATCCTCAACTTATTATTGATTAGATTGTCTTTGGTTTGCTGTACAAGGTCATTTATGAACTGTTTGAGGTTAGATGGCAGAATTACTTGGTCACCTTTAACTTATTGGTGACAGGGGGGCAGTATTGAGTAGCTTGGATGAATAAGGTTCCCAGAGTAAACTGCCGCTACTCTGTCCCAGATGCTAATATATGCAAATTATTAGTATTGGATATAAAACACTCTGACGTTTCTAAAACTGTTTGAATGATATCTGTGAGTATAACAGAACTCAAATGGCAGGCGAAAACCTGAGAAAAATCCAACCAGGAAGTGGGAAATCTGAGGTTTGAAGTTTCATTTAAGTGATTGCCTATCCAATATGCTGTGTCTATGGGGCCAGATTGCACTTCCCAAGGCTTCCAGACGATGTCAACAGTCTTTAGAAAGTTGTTTGAGGCTTCTATTGTGGAAGGGTGTCGAAATAAGAGCTGTTTCAACAAGTGGACTAGGCTGAGGCCAATCAGTTGTTTACAGCGCAGTCACGCGGGCGCGCCGTTCCTTCTTTTTCCTCTGTAATGAATAGGCTATTGTCCGGTTGGAATATTATTGAAGATTTATTATAAAAAGACCCTAAGGATTGATTGTAAACATCGTTTCACATGTTTCTTCAAACTGTAATGGAACTCTTGACTTTTCGTCTGGATTTTGCGCTCACGCATTGTGCCTTTGGAGCAGTGAACTAAACGCGTGAACAAAACGGGAGTATTTGGACATAAATATGGACGTAATCGAACAAAACAAACATTTATTGTGGGAGTCCTGGGAGTGCATTCCGACGAAGATAAGTGAAGTTTTATAATGTTATTTATGACTTTTGTTGACTCCACAATTTGGCGGGTAACTGTATGACTTGCTTTTGTGGCTGAAGGCTGTTTGTCAGATGATTGAATATTGTGCTTTTGTCGTAAAGCTTTTTTGAAATCTGACACAGCGGTTGCATGAAGAACAAGTTTATCTTTAATTCTATGTAAAATATGTATCTTTCATCAAAGTTGATGATGAGTACTTCTGTTATTTGATGTGGCTCTGCAATATTTCTGGATATTTTGGAGACATTTCTGAACATGGCGCCAATGTAAACTGAGGTTTTTGGATATAAATATGAACTTGATCGAACAAAACATACATGTATTGTATAACATTGAGTCCTGGGAGTGTCATCTGATGAAGATCGTCAAAGGTTAGTGATTAATTTAATC
Source organism: Oncorhynchus mykiss (assembly GCF_013265735.2). NCBI lineage: Eukaryota > Metazoa > Chordata > Actinopteri > Salmoniformes > Salmonidae > Oncorhynchus > Oncorhynchus mykiss. The sequence goes on from NC_048579.1 coordinate 63,315,846, forward strand.
TCTATTTCTGCTTTTTGTGACGCCTCTCTTTGGTTGGAAAATGGCTGAATGCTTTCTGTGAATCGGACACTGTTGGATTAACGAGAAGTGTATCTTTAAAATGGTGTAAAATACTTGTATGGTTGAGGAATGTTAATTATGAGATTTCTGTTGTTTTGAATTTGGTGCCCTGCACTTTCACTGGCTGTTGGCGAGGTGGGATGCTAGTGTCCCGAACAATCCCAGAGAGGTTAACAAAGTCTCCCCCCCACACCACCACCAGGCAAGCTGCCCATCGTGAACGACAGTGATGAGCTGGTGTCCATCATCGCCAGGACAGACTTGAAGAAGAACAGGGACTACCCCCTGGCCTCCAAAGACTCTCGCAAACAGCTGCTGTGTGGAGCCGCTATCGGCACCAGGGACGACGACAAGTACAGACTGGACCTACTGATGCAGGCTGGGGTCGACGTGGTCGTACTGGTGGGTTTGAGGTTATTTTTTATTTATTTTTTTTATTTCACCTTTATTTAACCAGGTAGGCTAGTTGAGAACAAGTTCTCATTTACAACTGCGACATGGCCAAGATAAAGCATAGCAGTGTGAACAGACAACACAGAGTTACACATGGAGTAAACAATTAACAAGTCAATAACACAGTAGAGAAAAAAAGAGTCTATATACATTGTGTGCAAAAGGCATGAGGAGGTAGGCGAATAATTACAATTTTGCAGATTAACACTGGAGTGATAAATGATCAGATGGTCATGTACAGGTAGAGATATCGGTGTGCAAAAGAGCAGAAAAGTAAATAAATATAAACAGTATGGGGATGAGGTAGGTAAATTGGGTGGGCTATTTACCGATAGACTATGTACAGCTGCAGCGATCGGTTAGCTGCTCAGATAGCAGATGTTTGAAGTTGGTGAGGGCGATAAGTCTCCAACTTCAGCGATTTTTGCAATTCGTTCCAGTCACAGGCAGCAGAGAACTGGAACGAAAGGCGGCCAAATGAGGTGTTGGCTTTAGGGATGATCAGTGAGATACACCTGCTGGAGCGCGTGCTACGGGTGGGTGTTGTTATCGTGACCAGAGAGCTGAGATAAGGCAGAGCTTTACCTAGCATAGACTTATAGATGACCTGGAGCCAGTGGGTCTGGTGACAAATATGTAGCGAGGGCCAGCCGACTAGAGCATACAGGTCGCAGGTTATGGTTAGGATCCAGATGGGGTTTAGGTTGGGGTAGATGGTTGGGTTAGGGGTTGATCTGTTCATACAGTTTTGGTGGACAATGGTTGACCTGTTCATACAGTTTTGGTGGACATGGTGGTTAGTGGTTGACATGGTGGTTAGTGGTTGACCTGTTCATACAGTTTTGGTGGACATGGTGGTTACTGGTTGACCTGTTTATACAGTTTTGGTGGACATGGTGGTTAGTGGTTGACCTGGTCATACAGTTTTGGTGGACATGGTGGTTAGTGGTGGACATGGTGGTTAGTGGTTGACCTGGTTATACAGTTTTGGTGGAAATGGTGGTTAGTGGTTGACCTGTTTATACAGTTTTGGTGGACATGGTGGTTAGTGGTTGACCTGTTTTATACAGTTTTGGTGGACATGGTGGTTAGTGGTTGACCTGTTTTATACAGTTTTGGTGGACATGGTGGTTAGTGGTTGACCTGGTCATACAGTTTTGGTGGACATGGTGGTTACTGGTTGACCTGTTTATACAGTTTTGGTGGACATGGTGGTTAGTGGTTGACCTGTTTATACAGTTTTGGTGGACATGGTGGTTAGTGGTTGACCTGGTCATACAGTTTTGGTGGACATGGTGGTTAGTGGTTGACCTGGTCATACAGTTTTGGTGGACATGGTGGTTACTGGTTGACCTGTTTATACAGTTTTGGTGGACATGGTGGTTAGTGGTTGACCTGGTCATACAGTTTTGGTGGACATGGTGGTTAGTGGTTGACCTGGTCATACAGTTTTGGTGGACATGGTGGTTAGTGGTTGACCTGGTCATACAGTTTTGGTGGACATGGTGGTTAGTGGTTGACCTGGTCATACAGTTTTGGTGGACATGGTGGTTAGTGGTTGACCTGGTCATACAGTTTTGGTGGACATGGTGGTTAGTGGTTGACCTGGTCATACAGTTTTGGTGGACATGGTGGTTAGTGGTGGACATGGTGGTTAGTGGTTGACCTGGTTATACAGTTTTGGTGGAAATGGTGGTTAGTGGTTGACCTGTTTATACAGTTTTGGTGGACATGGTGGTTAGTGGTTGACCTGTTTTATACAGTTTTGGTGGACATGGTGGTTAGTGGTTGACCTGTTTTATACAGTTTTGGTGGACATGGTGGTTAGTGGTTGACCTGGTCATACAGTTTTGGTGGACATGGTGGTTACTGGTTGACCTGTTTATACAGTTTTGGTGGACATGGTGGTTAGTGGTTGACATGGTGGTTAGTGGTTGACCTGGTCATACAGTTTTGGTGGACATGGTGGTTAGTGGTTGACATGGTGGTTAGTGGTTGACCTGGTCATACAGTTTTGGTGGACATGGTGGTTAGTGGTTGACCTGTTTATACAGTTTTGGTGGACATGGTGGTTAGTGGTTGACCTGGTCATACAGTTTTGGTGGACATGGTGGTTAGTGGTTGACCTGGTCATACAGTTTTGGTGGACATGGTGGTTAGTGGTTGACCTGTTTATACAGTTTTGGTGGACATGGTGGTTAGTGGTTGACATGGTGGTTAGTGGTTGACCTGTTTATACAGTTTTGGTGGACATGGTGGTTAGTGGTTGACCTGGTCATACAGTTTTGGTGGACATGGTGGTTAGTGGTTGACCTGTTCATACAGTTTTGGTGGACATGGTGGTTAGTGGTTGACCTGGTCATACAGTTTTGGTGGACATGGTGGTTAGTGGTTGACCTGTTCATACAGTTTTGGTGGACATGGTGATTAGTGGTTGACCTGTTTTATACAGTTTTGGTGGACATGGTGGTTAGTGGTTGACCTGGTCATACAGTTTTGGTGGACATGGTGGTTAGTGGTTGACCTGTTCATACAGTTTTGGTGGACATGGTGGTTAGTGGTTGACATGGTGGTTAGTGGTTGACCTGGTCATACAGTTTTGGTGGACATGGTGGTTAGTGGTTGACCTGTTTTATACAGTTTTGGTGGACATGGTGGTTAGTGGTTGACCTGTTTTATACAGTTTTGGTGGAAATGGTGGTTAGTGGTTGACCTGTTTTATACAGTTTTGGTGGACATGGTGGTTAGTGGTTGACCTGGTCATACAGTTTTGGTGGACATGGTGGTTAGTGGTTGACCTGTTTTATACAGTTTTGGTGGACATGGTGGTTAGTGGTTGACCTGGTCATACAGTTTTGGTGGACATGGTGGTTAGTGGTTGACCTGTTTTATACAGTTTTGGTGGACATGGTGGTTAGTGGTTGACCTGGTCATACAGTTTTGGTGGACTTGGTGGTTAGGGGTTACGGTTGGGTTTCAGGTCTAAATGGCAGTAGACCGTGTCACTGCAGTGCAGACATGACTTGTTTTCTCTGTTTCTGCAGGATTCCTCACAAGGCAACTCTGTGTATCAGGTCAACATGATCAACTACATCAAACAGAAGTACAGCGAGCTGCAGGTGGTGGGAGGGAACGGTGAGAGAGTGGAGCGCTGGGACAGGATTTATCACTATATGACACTTCCAGCCATCCAGTTTCAGATCTTTGAGAGGCTATCAAGATCGGTCTTGGGGGGGAAAATACATTAGACACTTACACACTAAACCTTTCTTTTCCTGCCTTCTGATGATGTTGTGTTCTGTCTCTTGTAGTGGTGACGGCAGCCCAGGCCAAGAACCTGATTGATGCAGGAGTGGACGCTCTGAGAGTGGGCATGGGCTGTGGCTCCATCTGTATCACCCAGGAAGGTAGTGACCCCACCCCCTGATACTATCAACCTTACAGGATCAATTCACATCTGAATGCAGGAGAGGACTGTTGCTGGTTTTATATTTCAACCCACTTGCAGAGTTGAAATGGAATTGACCCAACCCAGAATCTACACCTTGAGTGCAATGTGCGATTTGGAATTGTAGTATTACGTCTAAATGTTATGAGTTTAGTGATATTAAATAGAAATGTGATAATACGCATAGGATTCTCTACCCATAGCAGCTGGCTTTGGATCAGTTCTAATGTATAGGTCAACCGCTGAAGCTACACAGCAAAACTGGAGAAGGATCAGAGCAGCGAGTAACCAACCAAGATGCTACGCTGGTTGCTAGTCTCTGTCGTTGTGGTGATTTATGAAGGATCTGCTCTCGGTTACCATGGCGACAACTTTCTCCACAGCATTACGTTCAGCAAATGATGGCAAACGTTTTTCAAGCGCAAAACAAACATCCTTATTGGAACTTAGACATATTAAACTTTTTTTTTTTTAACTGAAAACCTCGATTCTGATAATATTACTTCCTTAAAAAAAAATCATCCATCCATCGGGCCCAACCGAACACCGCCTGACTACACCGGTCATAGGATATGTTACCATGGTAAGGTGACGCATTTCCTGTCTCCGTCTCCCGTAGTGATGGCGTGCGGGCGGCCTCAGGGCACCTCGGTGTATAAGGTGGCAGAGTATGCTAGACGTTTCGGTGTGCCAGTCATCGCAGACGGTGGCATTCAGACCGTGGGTCACGTGGTCAAGGCTCTCTCACTCGGGGCATCCACAGGTACCTTTCATTCACTTGTTAATTCATGCGTTCACTCTTTCATAGTCATTCATTCTCTTTCATTGTCATGCATTCATTATCATTCACTCTTCTGTTGTCACTTATTCACCCATTCATTCATTCATTCATTCATTAGCTTAATCCTTCATTAACCCCTTTTATAGCATGCACTAGGTCAATGTGGTTAATTTCATAGGCTAGAATAGGTGTATAGCAGGGCTGTCCAATGTCGGTCCTGGAGGGCCCAAACACTTCTGGTTTTCATCCTCTCTTTCTAATCATTCAGACCTGGGACACCAGGTGAGTGCAATTAACTACCAGGTAGAACCAGAAACCAGAAGTTTTTCAGCCCTTCAGGAGCAGAATTGAATAGCCCAGGTCTATAGTCTTACAGTATCTTGATGTCTTTGCGCTAGTTTTCTGTTTACCACTGTTGATCTCACCTCTATTCCTCTAATCCACTGTTGATCTCATGTCTATTCCTCTAATCCACTGTTGATCTCATGTCTATTCCTCTAATCCACTGTTGATCTCATGTCTATTCCTCTAATCCACTGTTGAGCTCATGTCTATTCCTCTAATCCACTGTTGATCTCATGTCTATTCCTCTAATCCACTGTTGATCTCATGTCTATTCCTCTAATCCACTGTTGATCTCATGTCTATTCCTCTAATCCACTGTTGAGCTCATGTCTATTCCTCTAATCCACTGTTGAGCTCATGTCTAGAGGAATAGACATGAGATCAACAGTGAATTAGAGGAATAGACATCATGTCTATTCCTCTAATACACTGTTGAGCTCATGTCTATTCCTCTAATCCACTGTTGAGCTCATGTCTAGAGGAATAGACATGAGATCAACAGTGAATTAGAGGAATAGACATGAGATCATGTCTATTACTCTAATTCATTCAAAGCTGATTGATGGTAATCAGAGCTAATTTAAAGCTAATGTGAAGCTAATCGATATAACAAAACACTAGCTATAATGACAATTAGTTCGAGAAATGTGTACCAACCAATGATTTTGAGTTATGACCTCTTCCACCCCTCCCCAGTGATGATGGGCTCGTTGCTAGCGGCGACCACGGAGGCTCCGGGGGAGTACTTCTTCTCGGACGGCGTGCGGCTGAAGAAGTACCGCGGCATGGGCTCTCTGGACGCCATGGAGAAGAGCACCAGCAGCCAGAAACGCTACTTCAGGTAGGGAGGACATCACACACTAGAGCTGCAGCCCAAATCACATCCTATTCCCTGGCCTGTATAGTGCACTACTTCTGACCAGGGGCCATAGGGAATAGGGTGCCATTTGGGATGTAGACTAACTCTTGATCAGACATTAAAATTCATAGGAGGGTTGGAATGAAGACCAGGTAAACAAAGTTATTGCACATCAACAGTTGCTGTTAATTAAAAACTTTTTATGGCAGGGGGGCAGTATTCAGTAGCTTGGATGAATAAGGTGCCCAAAGTAAATGGCCTGCTCCTCAGTCTCAGTTGCTAATATATGAATATTATTGTATTGGCTAGAAAACACTTTCTAAGTGTTAAAGAAGTTTCTAACACTGTTTGAATGATGTCTGTGAGTATAACATAACTCATATGGCAGGCAAAAACCTGAGGAGAAATCAAAACAGGAAGTGAGATCTGAGGTTGGTATGTACTCAACACAGTTCCCATTGAAATCCCCTTGAGATATTAATGAAGATTCACTTCCTAGGGCTTCCACTAGATGTCAACCGTCTATAGAAATTTGAATGAGACTTCTACTGTGTTTTGAGACTGAATGACAGCAGAATGAATCAGGTGTCTGGCAGTCAGCCATTTTCTGGTCACGTGCATTTCACATGATAGGGACCTGCGTTCCATGGCTCCTGAAGACACAAAGGAATACTCCGGTTGGAACTTTATTGAATATTAATGATAAAAACATCCTAAGGATTGATTCTGTACTTAGTTTGAAATGTTTCTTCGCCCTGTAATATAACTTTCTGAAGTTTTTGTCCGACGTAACGCTGACCAGAACGAGCGTTTGGATATGTATACCAAACGCGCTAACAAAAGTAGCTAATTGGACATAAATAACGGACGTTATCGAACAAATCAAGCATTTATTGTGGACCTGGGATTCCTTGGAGTGCATTCTGATGAAGATCATCAAAGGTAAGGGAATATTTAGCATGTTATTTATGGTTTATGTTGACTACAACATGGCAGCTAATTTGACTTGATTGTTCTGAGTGCCGTCTCCGATTATTGCATGGTTTGCTTTTTTTTTTTTTTTTTTTTAAAATCTGACACAGCGGTTGCATTAAGGACAGGTATATCTATAATTCCATGTGTATAACTTGTATTATCATCTACATTTATGATTAGTATTTCTGTTAAATCGATGTGGCTATGCAAAATCACTGGATGTTTTTGGAACTAGTGAATGTAACGCGCCAATGTAAACTCAGATTTTTTGATATATGAACTTTATCAATCAAAACATACATGTATTGTGTAACATGAAGTCCTATGAGTGTCATCTGATGAAGATCATCAAAGGTTAGTGATCCATTTTTTCTCTATTTGTGCTTTTTGTGACAACTCTCTTTGGCTGGGAAAATGGCTGTGTTTTTCTGTGGCTTGGTGGTGACCTAACATAATTGTTTGTGGTACTTTTGCCGTAAATCCTATTTGAAATCGGACACTGGTGGGATTAACAACAAGACTACCTTTAAAACGGTATAAGATACATGTATGTTTGAGGAATTTTAATTATGAGATTTCTGTTTTGAATTTGGCGCCCTGCACTTTTACTGGCTGTTGTCATATCATCCCGTTAACTGGATTGCAGCCCAAAGAGGTTTTAATCGCTGATGAGTGAAATTAATATTTTATGTCTGATTATATACATGTATTTATTGGTTTGTCCTTCATTCAGACGGTTCACATTGTGATACAATATATGACAAATGTAAGTCATTTTCTCAAAACAAATGGTGCCAACTTTCCTGGGTTTAAGCTGCTCTCTGTGCTCTCATTTGAGAATTTCGCTGTCCATCAGCAGTGTCTAACCCGTCTCTGTGTTCTGACTGATTCCACAGCAGTGTCTAACCCGTCTCTGTGTTCTGACTGATTCCACAGCAGTGTCTAACCCGTCTCTGTGTTCTGACTGATTCCACAGCAGTGTCTAACCCGTCTCTGTGTTCTGACTGGCTGATTCCACAGCCGAGTCTAACCCGTCTCTGTGTTCTGGCTGATTCCACAGCAGTGTCTAACCCGTCTCTGTGTTCTGACTGTTTGATTCCACAGCAGTGTCTAACCCGTCTCTGTGTTTTGACTGGCTGATTCCACAGCAGTGTCTATTAACCTGTCTGTGTTCTGACTGGCTGATTCTACAGCCGTGTCTAACCCGTCTCTGTGTTCTGACTGGCTGATTTCACAGTGAAGGGGACAAGGTGAAGGTGGCTCAGGGTGTGTCCGGCTCTGTTCAGGACAAGGGCTCCATCCACAAGTTTATCCCCTACCTGATCGCTGGCATCCAACATGGCTGTCAGGACATCGGCGCCAAGAGTCTCTCTGTTCTACGGTGAGTTGTGTGTGAGATAGAGGGGACCAGTGTGTGATCTCTGATAGTAGTGTGTGTGTGTGACTGAGTGATCGCTGATATTGTGTTGTTTTCCACAGCTCCATGATGTACTCTGGAGAGCTGAAGTTTGAGAAGAGGACCACGTCTGCTCAGGTGGAAGGAGGAGTCCATGGGCTTCACTCGTACGTTGGACTCTGTCTCCCACACACACACGCACACAGTGGAATTTAAATATGTGTGTAGCAGTAGATAGCCATGACTTTTCTACGACTGATAGTGTTGCCTCTTTCTCAGACATCAGTCCTCTTTCTCTCTCTGTCTTTCACCATAGATGTTCTGTTGTTCCATGTAAGTACACGTACATAGACCTGTGAAGTGAAGGGTGTGTCCTAGTGGTGGGCCCCACATCGCCATTTGCATGTAGAACAACTCTCCCCTTGTTTCTAAATTGAAAGGCTAAGTTTGATCTTGTTGATTTAAATGATCCAGGTGGGAAATGTAAATCTTACCTTTAGATAAGTGCTTCCCATCTTGATGTTTGAATCTGGCAGCTAGCCTATAATGACGGCTAAAATGGCGATGTGACGTTCCCCTTCAGACTATTATCTTGTTAGTGGGAGGAGGGGTGCTCGCCATTACGCATTTCATCTTTGAATGGGGATGAATTATGGGAAGCTTTGTTAGTCTCCTCTCTCTGTCCACTAGCCTCCTTCCCTCCTCTCCTTCCCCAGTTATCCATAGGGCAGATAACCCTGTAATAAGTATACTGGCAAGATGATGGGGGATTGAATGGGATTTGTCAACCTTTGTTTTATAGTTGAATCAGTATCTTATTGCTTAGACAGATTGATAGCTGATGCAGTAAGAAAGGGTCATTGATCTATCCGGTTGTTTTAGAGCAGGTAATAGGAATTGTTTTGTGTTTTAGGGCAGGTAATAGGAGTTGTTTTGTGTGTTTTAGGGCAGGTAGTAGGAGTTGTTTTGTGTGTTTTAGAGCAGGTAATAGGAATTGTTTTGTGTTTTAGGGCAGGTAATAGGAATTGTTCTGTGTGTTTTAGGGCAGGTAATAGGAGTTGTTTTGTGTGTTTTAGAGCAGGTAATAGGAATTGTTTTGTGTTTTAGGGCAGGTAATAGGAATTGTTCTGTGTGTTTTAGGGCAGGTGATAGGAATTGTTCTGTGTGTTTTAGGGCAGGTAATAGGAATTGTTCTGTGTGTTTTAGGGCAGGTGATAGGAATTGTTTTGTGTGTTTTAGGGCAGGTGATAGGAATTGTTCTGTGTGTTTTAGGGCAGGTAATAGGAATTGTTCTGTGTGTTTTAGGGCAGGTAATAGGAATTGTTCTGTGTGTTTTAGGGCAGGTGATAGGAATTGTTTTGTGTGTTTTAGGGCAGGTGATAGGAATTGTTCTGTGTGTTTTAGGGCAGGTAATAGGAATTGTTCTGTGTGTTTTAGGGCAGGTGATAGGAATTGTTTTGTGTGTTTTAGGGCAGGTGATAGGAATTGTTTTGTGTGGTCGTTATATTATTGATTATCGTTAACTGATTGATGGTATCATTGTGTTTTCACTATGCCCTCTCTCTGCAGTTACGAGAAACGACTTTACTGATGGAGGGGCCAGAAAGAAGCGGACTAGGGCCGCCCCCGACGCCCCCACCCCCGTTGTGACCAAACGTAACCGCCACATCTGACACCCACCTCATCACTCTCCCTGCCGACTCCCCACACACCCCACGGGAGAGGTCTGGGGGGGAACACCTGCAAAACAAACACCATCACCTGGGAAACATAGGATTTTGCACTTACGAAGCGGAACATCAGGGTTTTCACCATAACCCCCTCCCAGAATACCTGTCCCCTTGGTGTGTGTGAGAGCGTGTTGAAGGAAGTATTTGATTGTGTGTGTGTGAGAGAGAGAGAGTGTGTGTGTGTGAGAGAGAGAGAGAGAGTGTGTGAGGATAAACTCAGTGAAGAAGGTGCTGTTATGCTATCTTCCTCTTCCTGGTGAAACTGAGAGAGCCATGCTGTCACCCCTCTGTATTCCCTGGGATCTGCTCGTACCGACACCTCCATCAGAAGCCACAAACGTCCCAATCAAACTATATATGTGGAAAAACACTTGTCTTGCTACTTTGTGTGCAAGTGTATTGTGGCAATCCTCCTTTATCTATGTAGTTAGCTCTGTTTATGCAGAAAGATGTTAACTGCTTTGAGAAAAGTATATTGTTTTGTTCAACTTTTGACTGTGATTTAACTGACAGACTCATTGGCTGGGACTCTAGACTAGGTGACGTTCCCTCGCTGTAGTGGCCATGTCATACCCCCCTTTGTCGACGTGAACCAATAAACTAGTGGCCAATCACAATGCTTCTAGTGTGTTGAGCGCACGGTTGGGGCCAAAAGATAGACATTGGCCATAGATCGGCAAGGGACGTTTTTAAAACCACAGTGTCGGTCTCAGATGGGTAATGCGATAATCTTTTAGACTGGAATGAAACGAGTTTAGAGAATTGTTTGATTTAAAAGCTGCAGAGCAGGGTTCCCCAACTGGTAGCCCACGTGCCAAATTTGACCCACGTGGTTTCATTTGCCCCCCCCCCGGTAAATAAATAATGATTATGCTTGGAACAAAAGAGTGTAAAAACACCAGTTAATCAGAACCAAGTGATTTTAATTTTGGATATCTGTTCCCAAGTATTCCTACAGATAATACAGAGATGTCATCGTTTACCAAATGTAAGCAAGGTTTGAAATGATTGTTTAAGGTATATTATATCTGTTTGGACCTCCTGCGGTCAATTTGCAGTCTACAAATGATTTGTAATTATGTTCCGGCCCCTGCCCATCCACCCAAGAAATCGTCCCGTGGCTGAATCTAGTTGACGATCTCTGCTGAAGAAAGTCCCAGTGGCTCGAAGGAGCATGAAGGGTTTTGATATGCATGCTTTTTAGTTTTTTAAAGCCTCAACATGGCTCTATTTATATTCCGCTTTTTTCTAATTCCGTACATACTGCCAAATGTATCAACATGCTCTCTGTTACACTTTAGTGTTATTAAGCCCAAATTTAAAGCTACGAATCGCCAGCAATATAGTCCCTCGCTCCACCCCTGTCCCAGATTGTGGCATCGATTGCTAGCAGCTTTGACCTGCTCTGATTACCAGAGATATGCCTTGAAATGGGGGTCGATGATGACCGCACACGACGGAAAGTCTTAAATTCCCGTAAGAACTGTGTTGTATGTGCATGGCGCTATACATCCTCCTCACCCCCTTTCTCACTGAGATACCGTATCTATATCATTCAGCTTGTGTAGGAATAGATTTTTCTAACTTTTTTCGTAAACAATGTCCTTTTTGCCAGATATTTTTTTTAGGATTTCTCGAAGCTGTAGGAGTGACTTTTTTTCCGTTTTGTGCTAATGTACTTTGCGCTACCAGGACCTCACTTGACTAACAGTACTCTTACAGTTGACATGAATATTAAGTAAATATGTACATGAAGATGTATGGAGAATTATATACCTGTATCCTGTTTGAAATGGTTGTTTGCAGTCTCCCACCTTTAGTTATGAGAATCTCCACTGACTATGAAACAGGCCTTGTTTACAATGGGATTACAACAGAAACCGGTCCCTAATGCTGTAAAACAATAAAAGTCCAAATATGTTGATTTGTGGGTTGTTATTAAGGCTGGGAATTCCCAGGGACCTCAGGATATAATATATTGTCACGATACTGACAATAATATTGCGTTGTCAAAAATATCCCCAAATGTAACTATAGAAGATGTGTTATACATGACCTGAAACTTGGTGAAAACAAAACATGCACACTTAAATATTGACATTTCTCTTTATTTAATCATGTTTTGAGTAAAGTATTTTTTAAACATTAATAAAATACCAAGCGGCTTCATATAAAATGTACTGTGTGTCAGTCCGAAGTTAAAGCACAATAGTATCGGTGCTATCCTACCAGTATAGTTCACTGCTGCTCCGCTACAATGTTGCTGTTAGTTCAAATCAAGCTTTCCTTTATTGGATGGATCTTAAAGCACATCTCTAACATGTCTAATTCTTCATGTAGAGGCTCACAAACACAATTATATTTGACTGAATTGAAACCACTTGGCATTGAATAACAATCTTACTCTATGAAAATGTAAAGTACATTTGTTTTCTAAGTCCCGTGTAGCTCAGTTGGTAGAGCATGGTGCTGGCAACACCAGGGTCTGATTCCCACAGGGGACCAGTATGGAGGAGAATGTATGCACTCACAATCTGGATAAGAGTATGTTAAAATAAGATTTTCAGTAGTCGTTTATTAAGTGCTTATTTCAATCACAGTATTATTTATTTGAATGCAAAACGTTTTGTACAAATGTATTTTGCTTTCCTGTGCCCCTCTTGAAATGCACAGGAAAACGCAACTTCATCATCCAATAGCAAATGTGGAAAAAAAATTCACAAATTTCTCCTTGGCATGTGGCATTCCGTGGCACTTAAAAGACTCCTGTCAACATTCACAAACAAACCCTCAGTTCATTTACTCAAACATTTGGCACTATTTTACCTTTCTTGACAATGAAGGCTAACCTGATGGATCAAACCGCTCGTTGCTCCTCACAGATCGTGACACCATCTTGAATCCTTCTTCACAACACCTTATTTCAGTCCAGTCCTCAGTCTTTAGCCCTTGACTGTTGAGAGCTCTGCCTACAGGTCAATTGTCTCACTGCAGATGCTCATCGCATCAATCTGTCTGCAGACATTGATGAACTCCTCTTGTATGGACCGGTCCGCTTCAGACTCTAGGTCAAGACTCTCCTGTGAGGCTGACCCCAGTGTGCGATAGTGTCTCTGCATGTGTGAGCCCTGGTGGCTGGAGGCTGTAATGCGGCTTGAGCTGCCGCCTAGGGATGGGGGTTGGGCGTGCCCCTCTGGGCTGGAACAGAGGACCAGAAAGGACCCCCCTAATGAGGGTCTGTACAAGGAGCAGGAGGAGGAACTTCCCCTCCAGCGTTCTGGGGAAGAGGAGTTGGAGGACAGGGAGGGAGATGGTGGAGCACCCAGGATGGTGTCGCCTGCCATAGGTCGGTTTGGTAGAGGGGTTGGGGGAGGAGGGGCCATCTCCACGCAGGAGGTCGTCCGGTACAGGCCTGGGTCAGCTGAGAGGGTCTCTCGAAGCACCTGGCCACCATTGGGCAGGGTGGATGTGGAGTAGGGGATGTTGAGTGACAGGTCACTGCAGCAAAAGGGTATGGACGGTCTGAAGAGGCTTATGGGAAAGAGGTCCTCGCTGAAGAGCGCCTCATCAATACTACGGCGCAGGTTGATGGGCGATGGCGGCCGCAGGTCAGCCGTGGAGTCGCTGGTGAAGGAGGAACCCCCGGACGCCTCTCCACCACCCCTGTCCTCGGGCTTGCTGGAGCCAGGCAGATCCAAATTCAGGTCCAGGTCTCTGTAAGCCAAGGCCTGGTTGCTGTGGTACAGGAGGTCCAGGCCGTTCAAGCTGCTGCCTAGCCTTTCATCCACCAGCGTGTAGAGGGGCAGGCACTCTGTCTCCCCGTGCCCAATGTCGCAGATGGCCAGCTTCTCCTGCTGGCTCAGGGTCCACTGGTAGGTTCCCGGCATAATGGGCGACTTGATCGCCAGCAGCTCCGTCCAGCAGCTTCCTGGCTGAGGAAGGTGGTCAGAGCAGTAGATTGGCTGGGCCACCACCAGGGCTAAGGTGAGACAAACTCCGGCCTCACAAACCCTGCAGCTGAGCTGGAAGGTCCACCAAGGCCAGGGGCGGAACACATCTGCTCCTCCGGCGAGCCCCAGAGAGTGGAGCATGGCGTACAGCTGCAGCCCGGCGCATGCCAGGCAGAACAGAGCCGAAAGGCACACTGTCGCAGCCGCACGGTCCCAGTCCCTGCTCTCTGCGAACGGACAGCGGTTGTATCGCTCAGCTGGCGTGGGCGAGGTGTTATTCAGGTGGTAAATGTGCTTTGAGTCCGCCCGTACGTAGCAGAAGAACACAAAATAGGCGACCGATAGAAAAGAAACCAGCGCCACAAACGCTCCCCGGGAGATGAGCGAGATGAAGAGGCAGAAGGGCGCCCTCCTCTGGTAGAGCCTCAGCAGTGCGACGGGACCGAAAGCTGCTGCGAAGTGCAGCAACACCAGACAGGCCAGGAAACAGGGTCTCTGGAAGGCTGAGTAGGATAGCTGCATCCTGGAGCGCATAGAGAGGAGCAGGAAGACCAGGCCGAAGGCTGCAGTCAGGCAGGGGAACGGGGCTTCGTAGAGCAGCAGGGAGGCCTCGGTGGAGGGCAGCCGGTCCTGGTGGCCGTATGCATCGTAGAGAAGGGAGAAAGCCCTGGTACACCCTGCAGCCAGGAGGAAGACGCTGACCAGGGCGAAGTAGCCACAGCCGGAAGGGCAGCGCAGGGGCAGGCACAGCAGGTTGAGCGCCGAGGCCAGGGTCACCATGGCGAAGATGGAGCCCAGACCGTACACGTGTGCATCCCAGGCTAACCCCCAGGCGGCCATAGCGCTGTTCCAATCAGAGTGCAGGGATACGAACATGGGCCGGGACGGAATCAGGAAGGGGTTATTTGATTGGTTTGCGGAGGGGGTGTTGGCGGTGGGGAGGACGTCAGAGGTGGTGGGCGGCGCCCAGGTGTCGGAGATATTGCAGATTCCCGAACGTTCCTGATTGCAGTCTGGGAGGTAGGTGGCTTCACTGCCCATTGGGTCAGATAGCCAGTCTTCAGCATCAGGAAGGTTACCTGAAAAAAACATTGGGAAAATATAGAATTTCAATTTAGATTCCATAAAGAGTTGATCGCTTCCTAAAAAGCCATTTGTCATGAGGTTTGACATGTGAAATCCACCTGTGGCCATCTGACCATCCCAAATATAGATCAATGCCATATGCAGCAGCGTCAATACAGCGCAATGCTGCACAGCCACATCGTCCTCAGGATGCTGTTTTCTGATAACAGCATAGTAATACAATTTACCAGCAGAGGGCAACACCCAAGAGAGTCCATTCTAAACAGGCACACATGAGAATACACAGCGTTTACTCAACATTCGAGCCTAGACACTAATGAGCTGAGGGCCAAGTCTGAAAGCATGTGGGCTGAGGGCCATGTCTGTGAAAGCATGTGGGCTGAGGGCCAAGTCTGTGAAAGCATGTGGGCTGAGGGCCAAGTCTGTGAAAGCATGTGGGCTGAGGGCCAAGTCTGTGAAAGCATGTGGGCTAAGGCTGTATGTAAGGAGGCAAC
Organism: Oncorhynchus mykiss; assembly: GCF_013265735.2. NCBI lineage: Eukaryota > Metazoa > Chordata > Actinopteri > Salmoniformes > Salmonidae > Oncorhynchus > Oncorhynchus mykiss. Next base: position 63,331,423 of record NC_048579.1, read on the forward strand.
CTCCAACTGGACTGGGCCTAGAAAGGGGGAAGAGAAAAGGGCAGATCAGTGGGGCCTGAAGACCACAGAGCTGGTTCCTTCTTTCTATGACATAAGCAGCCAGTGAACATCTGTTGTTTCCATACAAACATGGCTGACGATGATTGTATTATACATGTTATTTAGTGCACCGTGGGAGGAAATGGCTGTTTGTGGCTTGGTTCGGGACAGACTTGGAGTGTCCCTTTTTAAATTGTACATGCGTGTATGCTCGAACTCTGGCTTGGCTGCAAGACTCATCTGCACTGTTAAACGTCTATGTTTATAAAGGCTACTGGTAAGATCAATGCATGGAAGACGACTTGGATGTGTGTACCTAGTAGTCATTACACACAAATGCATCACGGATGGGCACTAACGACGGTTTCCCTCGCACGGTTTTAGGCTCTTCCTTTTCAAAGCGAGCTTTACAGACTTCGGCAGCCAACATCTTACATGACATGACGTCCATAATAGCCATTAGCCAAAGCATTATCCTCAATCAATGCCACTTCAGTAAAACACACCCATTTATTTCCATGCTTCTCCTCACTCGTGAAAACTGAGAGAAACAGGCCGAATTACATCTTGTATCCAGACACAGACACACAGCCTCATCAGTCATTCAAGCCCAGCCCTATCATATATAATCTACAGGAGGTTGGTGGCACCTTAATGTGGGAAGACAGGCTCGTGGTAAAGGCTGGAGCAGAATCAATGGAATGGTATCATTCTGTTCGCTCCGTTCCAGACATTATTATGAGCCGTCCTCCCACCAGGCTCCTTATTGGGCTACAGAGACGGAGACAAACGAGCAAGATATCCTGGTATACAGGGAGGTACTAGCAGTTACAAAGCTGCATGATTTGTAGGCTGCTAGATGTAGAGTACCTTGTGACTCTGTGAAACGTCTGTCTGTGATAGTGGTGTGAAGTGGACTGTGTGGGTTGGATTTGAGTAAAATAAGGATGCTTTTGAATATTGTATAATACAGCCCAGGCATTTGTCAAATGGTCCCAAAATGTGGTCTGTATGGTACTAAAATTCAGTTTGGATGATACACGAGAATAGATCATGTCTGGTGGTACATTGATTGCATGTTCTTATGCAACCTCGATTTATGTACAAACTTCTGTACCACAAAACTAAGTAATGTATTTATACATTTAAGTTGTCCCTTTTCTCTTGTGATATATGAGACCCTAGCTCCTCTGATTGTGTTGTATGGTAGCTGTCTGTTTCCCCACCCCGTCTCAGTCCCAGACCCGTAATGGACTGTTTTGTTTGTGACGTCTCTTCTATACTGGTCCTGTTTCCTCCCTCGAAGACCATTCTTCTTTTTCTCTCTCTCTCTCTCTGACACACACGCTCTCTCTTCCTCTCATAACCTCTACCCCATCATAACCTCTACCCCATCGTTGTGTGTCTCTCTCTTCCTCTCATAACCTCTACCCCATCACAACCTCTACCCCATCGTTGTGTCTCTCTCTTCCTCCCGCATTTCCCCTTCTCTCTCTCTCTCTCTCTCTCTCTCTCTCACTCTCTCACTCTCTCCCTGTCGAAATACACTGCCTGGCAAACCCTGGCTCAATTGAGCTCTAATGTGAACCTCTTTGGGTATGGTGTGCATGCATGTGGCCCTGCAACCATATTGAGGATGCTGAAACACAAAACCCAGTGCCTTTTTCTCTCAGTTTAATGCAAGAGTGCTTCCTGTTAACATGGTGTGTTGTAGAAAGGTTGTCATTAAGACTGTATTCTCCACCTCCCATCAGCCTCGCTGGTCCCTCTCATTCGCCGACCAAAGAAACCTCTCCACTCTAATCAGGAAGCCCAAACCACAACATTGACTCCTGAACATTTCTATCAAAGCCTGACTCGAGTGGCTGATCCTTTTAAAGAGGGGCTTCAACATAAACCTCAGCGCTGTCCTGCAGAGTACTGATTGTCTTCTTTTGACACTCGTTTTGTCTTCATTCCGTGCTCAGCCACCGACTCCCGAGATTCGGTGTGAGTTGATGACGGACCCGTCAAGCTCTGGGAAATATGAACCTGAGTGAGCGATCTGTCTCGCGGTACGACGTCACCATTTTTATTTAACCTCTGACAGACGGTTACGAGACGGGCGACTGTGGCTTTAATCATGGCACTAATGCTGTGAAATACTGACTGCCAATGTTTTAAGAGGCTTTGTTTTTCCCTGATGCAGGGTTTTTTAATTAGGCCGCTGAATCTTTAATGGGCAGAAACGAAACGTGGTTAAAGAGGTTCCTCCGTGCATCGTTCCATGATGTTTCTCTATCTCTCTCTCGTCCCCTGTAGGATATAGTATACCCTAGCACAACATGGCTATTGATACATTCCCTTTAGGTTTTGCACAGTTGCACATTTAATGAGTGTCCGTTCAGCTGAATATATAGCAGACTCTGCAGTTACAACAGTCTTGTATTCGTCTAAAATCCACTGAGGTGAATCAGCACACTAACAGCTCTGACACAGTTTATTACTCAACTAATCTGGAGGGTGAAATGAACAATAAATTGTATTTGTTCTGACAGGGTTAGAATTACACTGGCTGCCAGGGGTTCTGGGCACTGCCCCTCCCCAAAAGCAATAACATGGCACCCCCATAGAATATTAGTGTTGGTTCAGCCCACTATTTTTCAGCCACCTGTATGAGTCAGTAACTCATTGGAACCATCCCTGATGATGACACCTACAGACAGTGGTTAAATTGTAATCATGTTATGATAAGAGGTGCCTGATATGTTGCTTATCTGTCACTAAAAGATTCCTTTTGAAGATGGCTATTACTACAGGAGAGACGAGAAGCAGTGTCGTAACAATAATGATGTAATATTGTCATACCAGACACACTGCCTGCACAGTGTGGAAGATGTGGGCGGGGTTTAACACAAACGGGAAGCGCCAGGCGAGGCAACTGCCACAGATAAGGGTGGTCATGTTGTGGCAGGCCAGTCGCTTGTTCCGCCCGTTTGTTTACTTTCCTGGGCGATGCCCTAGCTGCCCCGTGGGCACAGTGGAAAACGTGACTGGGGTTTCTGGACTAGAGCCAAGGGTTCCTGCCTGTCTCGCTCGGGTCAAATAATCGCCCATCTGAGCGTCCAGCCAGTCCGCCGGCCTGGATACCCGCCCCTGTTGGAATGTGGCTGTGCGGCGGGGACAGCGAAGTCCGGTCCGTTCCATCGTGTGTTGCTGCCTAGTTGTAGTCTACATTCCACTTGTGACGAACCCCTCAGGTTTACAGTCAGTCACATATATGGATGTCATGTCACTGCCCGGATTCAATGCCAACAGCCTATGTATATATGTAGACACCATAATCAATAACAAGCTACTTTACAATAGCTTGGGCAGAGATTTTTGTAGATGGTTAGAAAATAGAGAAAAAGGAAATTCCAACTTATCAGGTGCAGGACAGAAGAACGTATTCAAGAAAAAGATGACCTGACGATGATCCAACTCGGATCAAAGTGTTGTCTTTTTTGTGCGTCTGTTTAAATCGCCATTGAAACATACCAGAGTTGCGAACATACTGTAAGGTTCCCATAGTTCAACAGAAGTTGAGCGATTAGTATCAGACTTACGTCAGACACATTTTTTACTATTTTAATGTTTCCATGGTGATGTGTCTCCTAACTCAACAGTTATGCCTTAAATGCATCTGTTTTTATATCAATATCAAATCATTTCTGGGCAACAATGAAGTACTTCATTGTTATTTTTTTCAATTAAAATGGTAAAAATAAACACATTTATTCTTAGTGTAACGGTTTTCTTCCGCTGAAGGAGAGGAGGACCAAAATGCAGCGTGGTTAGAGTTCAACATGTTTAATCAAGACCATACACGAGAACACTACAAAACAATAAATGTGAAAACCGAAACAGTCCTATCTAGTGCAATGACAGAAGACAACCACCCACAAAACCCAACACAAAACAGGCTACCTAAATATGGTTCCCAATCAGAGACAATGACTAACACCTGCCTCTGCTTGAGAACCATATCAGGCCAAACATAGAAATAGACAAACTAGACATACAACATAGAATGCCCACTCAGCTCATGTCCTGACCAACACTAAAAGAAAGAAAACACAAAAGAACTATGGTCAGAACGTGACACTTAGCAAAGACACATTTCTCAAGCAAGAATTTTGCTAGGACTATGGAAGTGGTCTGAGTGAGGGGCCTAAGCTTTATGGGAGGAATATGGAACCTCAAAACCAGCTGTTATTGGCAGAGAGGTTTAAAACTCTCTTTGTTATTGGTCTATGGGCGGCAGGTAGCCTCAAGGTTAATGTTGGGCCAGTAACCGAAAGGTCTCTGGTTCGCGTACCAGAGCCGACAAGGAGAAAAGTCTGTCACTGTTCCCTTGAGCAAGGCACTTAACTCTAATTGCTTCAGGGGCATAATTGAAACCAATAAAATAGGAAATAGGAGGAAAGGACCCAGTTGAAGACTATTTGTTCCAGGATCCCAGTGTAAACCTTGACACCTGACTGCAGAACTCAACTCCCACTGACATCCTCCCCTCCATCTTTCTAATTGGTCTCCTGTTGTCCCCGCGTCAGGAAAATCCAAGGCTTCATTTAGCTTTCATCTGTTTTCCTTCGCTTTCAATTTCACTGTCCTCAGAAAGGCAATTCAGCCAGAACGAGTGTCGGAGGAGCTGTCATGCACATTGAAGAGGAGAGAATTGTATTTTGTGTCAAACAAAGTGGAAAGATCTGATATGATCCCAAAACTCCTTTACATCAACAGACCCTGGCCTGCTACAGTCCTACATAGGAACATGTTATGGACTGATTTGATATTTGACTTGCATGATAAGGAGGCAGTAAATTCTCTCTCTCACACACACACAAGCCTCTGTGGTGTCACGTCATCTGCAGTAGCACATTTAACTAGTCTATTTTTACTATTTGGCTGAATAGGTCTGCTATTTCTGGGCAGTAATGTGGGTTACATCTGCTGCGGAGAAGTGGGTTTCAAATGAACCTCTTAATTATCACATGATTAATGAATCATTACTGACCAACCACCAGATGTTTCTACTTCCTCTCTACCTGAGATGTTCTTCTGAAAAGGGTTGCTACTAATCAAAAGAAGAGAGGGAGAGAGGTCCTTAGCTAGACTCCGGCTGGTAAATGTTCAACAACACGATTCCAACCAACAGTCACCTCCCTTTGGAGGCAATTAGAGACTGTAGGAAGGGCTGAGGGAAATGTTTCTGCCTGGCTGCTGTGACTCTCAGACAGATTGTAACAGTAATAGGCTGCTTTGCTCTTCAAACTGACAGTGTGTTGAGCTAGATTGGGGAAGTAAGTAAGCGAGGAGTGATTGGAGGGCTTGTGATATAGTGTGTTCAGGTGTGTGTGTGTGTGTTTCTAATGGTGTGTGCGTGCGTATCTTTGTGTGTCCAGTATTTTATTTGTGTTTGTGTGATGTTAAGTGCGATCCAGTTACCTGTGATCAGTGGCTTTGACGTTGTCGTCGTAATGACTCCTGGTGGTATTTGTATTTATTATGGATCCCCATTAGTTCCTGCCAAGGCAGCAGCTACTCTTCCTGGGGTTTATTATGAATCCCCATTAGTTCCTGCTAAGGCAGCAGCTACTCTTCCTGGGGTTTATTATGGATCCCCATTAGTTCCTGCTAAGGCAGCAGCTACTCTTCCTGGGGTTTATTATGAATCCCCATTAGTTCCTGCCAAGGCAGCAGCTACTCTTCCTGGGGTTTATTGTGGATCCCCATTAGTTCCTGCTAAGGCAGCAGCTACTCTTCCTGGGGTTTATTATGGATCCCCATTAGTTCCTGCTAAGGCAGCAGCTACTCTTCCTGGGGTTTATTATGAATCCCCATTAGTTCCTGCTAAGGCAGCAGCTACTCTTCCTGGGGTTTATTATGGATCCCCATTAGTTCCTGCTAAGGCAGCAGCTACTCTTCCTGGGGTTTATTATGGATCCCCATTAGTTCCTGCTAAGGCAGCAGCTACTCTTCCTGGGGTTTATTATGGATCCCCATTAGTTCCTGCTAAGGCAGCAGCTACTCTTCCTGGGGTTTATTATGGATCCCCATTAGTTCCTGCTAAGGCAGCAGCTACTCTTCCTGGGGTTTATTATGGATCCCCATTAGTTCCTGCTAAGGCAGCAGCTACTCTTCCTGGGGTTTATTATGGATCCCCATTAGTTCCTGCTAAGGCAGCAGCTACTCTTCCTGGGGTTTATTATGGATCCCCATTAGTTCCTGCTAAGGCAGCATCTACTCTTCCTGGGGTTTATTATGGATCCCCATTAGTTCCTGCCAAGGCAGCAGCTACTCTTCCTGGGGTTTATTATGGATCCCCATTAGTTCCTGCAAAGGCAGCAGCTACTCTTCCTGGGGTTTATTATGGATCCCCATTAGTTCCTGCTAAGGCAGCAGCTACTCTTCCTGGGGTTTATTATGGATCCCCATTAGTTCCTGCCAAGGCAGCAGCTACTCTTCCTGGGGTTTATTATGGATCCCCATTAGTTCCTGCTGTTGCTTCACAGTCCCCGCTGTTCCATAAGGTGTCTTTTTATCTGTTTAAACAAAAATATATGATTATACTGCTGCATTAGTTACCTGATGTGGAAAAGAGTTCCATGTAGTCATTTTAAATCTGATTCTACTGCTGCATTAGTTACCTGATGTGGAAAAGAGTTCCATGTAGTCATTTTAAATCTGATTCTACTGCTGCATTAGTTACCTGATGTGGAAAAGAGTTCCATGTAGTCATTTTAAATCTGATTCTACTGCTGCATTAGTTACCTGATGTGGAAAAGAGTTCCATGTAGTCATTTTAAATCTGATTCTACTGCTGCATTAGTTACCTGATGTGGAATACAGTTCCATGTAGTCATTTTAAATCTGATTCTACTGCTGCATTAGTTACCTGATGTGGAAAAGAGTTCCATGTAGTCATTTTAAATCTGATTCTACTGCTGCATTAGTTACCTGATGTGGAATACAGTTCCATGTAGTCATTTTAAATCTGATTCTACTGCTGCATTAGTTACCTGATGTGGAAAAGAGTTCCATGTAGTCATTTTAAATCTGATTCTACTGCTGCATTAGTTACCTGATGTGGAAAAGAGTTCCATGTAGTCATTTTAAATCTGATTCTACTGCTGCATTAGTTACCTGATGTGGAAAAGAGTTCCATGTAGTCATTTTAAATCTGATTCTACTGCTGCATTAGTTACCTGATGTGGAAAAGAGTTCCATGTAGTCATTTTAAATCTGATTCTACTGCTGCATTAGTTACCTGATGTGGAAAAGAGTTCCATGTAGTCATTTTAAATCTGATTCTACTGCTGCATTAGTTACCTGATGTGGAAAAGAGTTCCATGTAGTCATGGCTCCATGTAATACTGTGCGCCTCCCATAGTCTGTCCTGGACTTGGGGACTGTAAAGAGACCTGTGGTGTCATGTCTTGTGCATAGATGTCTGAGCTGTGTGCTAGTCGTTTGAACAGACAGCTTTGTGTTTCTAACAAATACAAGTAGTGATAAAGTATGTCCTCCACTTTGAGCCAGGAGAGATTGACATGCATAATATTAATGTTTGCTGTCTGTTTACATCCAAGGGCCAGCCGTGCTGCCCTGTTCTGAGCCAATTGTAATTTTCCAAAGTCCCTCTTTGTGGCACCTGACCACACGACTGAACAGTAGTCCAGGTCGACCAAACTAGGGCCTGTAGGACCTGTCTTGTTGATAGTGTTGTTAAGAAAGTAGAGCAGCGCTTTATTATGGCCAGACTTCTCCCCATCTTAGCTACTGTTGTATCAATGTGTTATGACCATGACAGTTTACAATCCAGAGTTACTCCAAGCAGTTTAGTCACCTCAACTTGCTCAATTTCCACATGATTTATTACAATATTTAGCTGAGGTTTAGGGTTTAGTGAATGATTTGTCCAGAATACAATGCTTTTAGTTTTTTAAATGTAAAGGACTAACTCATTCCTGTGGTGTCCTCGGTACAGGATCCACCCCATCTTCATCCCCATCGTGCCACTCCTCATCAGGAACCACTGAGGAGATAGAGTTACGCAATTCAAACTCTGAGACAATAAAAACAACACACTGTAGAGTAATGTACTGCACATGACTTAAATCACGACCGCTCTGAGATCGTTAGAGCAACACAGATTACGGGAATACTCTGTAATCTCCAGGTCAACGAGAGAAAATGGCACAGTTCAACCCTGAACTGGCGTGTCTTGGAAGGCAGTTGAGAGATGGGCATGGCAGAATGGGAGGAAGATTTCATAACCCAGATATGTCAAATGAATCCTTCTCTCATCTGTTTATCCGTAGCCAGCCATCCGTGGTCCAGTAGTCGGGCCTGTTTAGTCTAATCACATTGACTTCTTCCTCTGTGTGTGTGTGTGTGTGTGTGTGTGTGTGTGCGTGTGTGCGTGTGTGTGTGTGTGTGCGTGGATATGCATCCTGGCCTGTTACGGCCTGACATCAATGTCTCTGCCACATCATCCATCTTACAGATGTAACAAGGGAAAAACAATGGCAAACAATTTCCATTTATCTCAAGTCAAAGCACTCATACAGAACAGACAGAACAGACTGCCTTATTCTAAAGCCATCTCTCTCATTCTCGCCAACGCGCTCGCTCGCTCCCTCTCTCCTCTCTCTTCTCTCCTCTCGATGCATCTTAAGCAGTGATCTAGTATCAGCGTACCACAACCCAAACTCTTAATTCTTAATCTATCGCCAGTCATCGATTCCCTGACAGACAGGGTTCTAAAGCAGAGCCCACCCATTCCCTGACAGACAGGAGTCTAAAGCAGAGCCCACCCATTCCCTGACAGACAGGGTCTAAAGCAGAGCCCACCCATTCCCTGACAGACAGGGGTCTAAAGCAGGGCCCACCCATTCCCTGACAGACTGGGTTCTAAAGCAGGTCCCACCCATTCCCTGACAGACAGGGGTCTAAAGCAGAGCCCACCCATTCCCTGACAGACTGGGTTTGAAGCAGAGCCCACCTATTCCCTGACAGACAGGGTTCTAAAGCAGGTCCCACCCATTCCCTGAAAGACAGGGGTCTAAAGCAGAGCCCACCCATTCCCTGACAGACTGGGTTCTAAAGCAGGTCCCACCCATTCCCTGACAGACAGGGGTCTAAAGCAGAGCCCACCCATTCCCTGACAGACTGGGTTTGAAGCAGAGCCCACCCATTCCCTGACAGACTGGGGTCTAAAGCAGGGCCCACCCATTCCCTGACAGACAGGGGTCTAAAGCAGAGCCCACCCAGTCCCTGACAGACTGGGTTCTAAAGCAGAGCCCACCCATTCCCTGACAGACAGGGGTCTAAAGCAGAGCCCACCCATTCCCTGACATACAGGGTTCTAAAGCAGAGCCCACCCATTCCCTGACAGACAAGGGTCTAAAGCAGAGCCCACCCATTCCCTGACAGACAGGGTCTAAAGCAGAGCTCACCCATTCCCTGACAGACAGGGGTCTAAAGCAGGGCCCACCCATTCCCTGACAGACTGGGTTCTAAAGCAGGTCCCACCCATTCCCTGACAGACAGGGGTCTAAAGCAGAGCCCACCCATTCCCTGACAGACTGGGTTTGAAGCAGAGCCCACCCTTTCCCTGACAGACAGGGTTCTAAAGCAGGTCACACCCATTCCCTGACAGACAGGGGTCTAAAGCAGAGCCCACCCATTCCCTGACAGACTGGGTTTGAAGCAGAGCCCACCCTTTCCCTGACAGACAGGGTTCTAAAGCAGGTCCCACCCATTCCCTGACAGACAGGGGTCTAAAGCAGAGCCCACCCATTCCCTGACAGACTGGGTTCTAAAGCAGGTCCCACCCATTCCCTGACAGACAGGGGTCTAAAGCAGAGCCCACCCATTCCCTGACAGACTGGGTTTGAAGCAGAGCCCACCCATTCCCTGACAGACTGGGGTCTAAAGCAGGGCCCACCCATTCCCTGACAGACAGGGGTCTAAAGCAGAGCCCACCCATTCCCTGACAGACAGGGTCTAAAGCAGAGCTCACCCATTCCCTGACAGACAGGGGTCTAAAGCAGGGCCACCCATTCCCTGACAGACTGGGTTCTAAAGCAGGTCCCACCCATTCCCTGACAGACAGGGGTCTAAAGCAGAGCCCACCCATTCCCTGACAGACTGGGTTTGAAGCAGAGCCCACCCATTCCCCGACAGACAGGGTTCTAAAGCAGGTCCCACCCATTCCCTGACAGACAGGGGTCTAAAGCAGAGCCCACCCATTCCCTGACAGACTGGGTTCTAAAGCAGGTCCCACCCATTCCCTGACAGACAGGGGCCTAAAGCAGAGCCCACCCATTCCCTGACAGACAGGGTCTAAAGCAGGTCCCACCCATTCCCTGACAGACAGGGGTCTAAAGCAGAGCTCACCCATTCCCTGACAGACAGGGTTTGAAGCAGAGCCCACCCATTCCCTGACAGACTGGGGTCTAAAGCAGAGCCCACCCATTCCCTGACAGACTGGGTTTGAAGCAGAGCCCACCCATTCCCTGACAGACAGGGTTCTAAAGCAGAGCCCACCCTTTCCCTGACAGACTGGGTTCTAAAGCAGGGCCCACCCATTCCCTGACAGTCTGGGGTCTAAAGCAGGGCCCACCCTTTCCCTGACAGACTGGGTTCTAAAGCAGGGCCCACCCATTCCCTGACAGTCTGGGGTCTAAAGCAGGGCCCACCCATTCCCTGACAGACTGGGTTTGAAGCAGAGCCCACCCATTCCCTGACAGACAGGGTTCTAAAGCAGAGCCCACCCATTCCCTGACAGACAGGGTTCTAAAGCAGAGCCCACCCTTTCCCTGACAGACTGGGTTCTAAAGCAGGGCCCACCCATTCCCTGACAGTCTGGGGTCTAAAGCAGAGCCCACCCATTCCCTGACAGACTGGGTTTGAAGCAGAGCCCACCCATTCCCTGACAGACTGGGGTCTAAAGCAGGGCCCACCCATTCCCTGACAGACAGGGGTCTAAAGCAGAGCCCACCCATTCCCTGACAGACAGGGTTCTAAAGCAGAGCCCACCAATTTCCTGACAGACAGGGTTCTAAAGCAGAGCCCACCCATTTCCTGACAGACAGGGGTCTAAAGCAGAGCCCACCCATTCCCTGACAGACAGGGTTCTAAAGCAGGGCCCACCCATTCCCTAACAGACAGGGGTCTAAAGCAGAGCCCACCCATTCCCTGACAGACAGGGGTCTAAAGCAGAGCCCACCCATTCCCTGACAGACAGGGTTTGAAGCAGAGCCCACCCATTCCCTGACAGACTGGGTTCTAAAGCAGAGCCCACCCATTCCCTGACAGACTGGGTTCTAAAGCAGAGCCCACCCATTCCCTGACAGACAGGGTTTGAAACAGAGCCCACCCATTCCCTGACAGACTGGGTTCTAAAGCAGAGCCTACCCATTCCCTGACAGACTGGGTTCTAAAGCAGAGCCCACCCATTCCCTGACAGACCGGGTTTGAAGCAAGGCCCACCCATTCCCTGACAGACCGGGTTTGAAGCAGAGCCCACCCATTCCCTGACAGACAGGGTTTGAAGCAGAGCCCACCCATTCCCTGACAGACAGGGTTTGAAGCAGAGCCCACCCATTCCCTGACAGACTGGGGTCTAAAGCAGTGCCCACCCATTCCCTGACAGACAGGGTTTGAAGCAGAGCCCACCCATTCCCTGACAGACAGGGTTTGAAGCAGAGCCCACCCATTTCCTGACAGACTGGGGTCTAAACCAGAGCCCACCCATTCCCTGACAGACTGGGGTCTAAAGCAGAGCTCACCCATTCCCTGACAGACTGGGTTTGAAGCAGAGCCCACCCATTCCCTGACAGAGAGGGGTCTAAAGCAAAGCCGAATTATGAGCAGTGCAGATGTGGCACTGGTGACACACACACTTGTTTACACAGACACACACATGGCATCAATCCGCACACACTGGCATACACAGACACACACATGGCATCAATACACACACTCTGGCATACACAGACACACACATGGCATCAATCCGCACACACACACGCTTGCATAAACAGAGACACACACTCTTGCATACAATGAGACACAGGGCATCAGTACACACACTGGCATACACAGAGACACACATGGCATCAGTACACACACTGGCATACACAGAGACACACATGGCATCAATACACACACTGGTATACATAGAGACACACATGGCATCAGTACACACACTGGCATACACAGAGACACACATGGCATCAATACACACACTGGTATACACAGAGACACACATGGCATCAGTACACACACTGGTATACATAGAGACACACATGGCATCAGTACACACACTGGTATACATAGAGACACACATGGCATCAGTACACACACTGGTATACATAGAGACACACATGGCATCAGTACACACACTGGTATACATAGAGACACACATGGCATCAGTACACACACTGGTATACACAGAGACACACATGGCATCAGTACACACACTGGCATACACAGAGCCACACATGGCATCAGTACACACACTGGCATACACAGAGCCACACATGGCTGTCTTATCCCTATCAGGAGAGTATTATCTCAACCCTCAGCAGGCTGATACAACCTCAGTTAACTCTATTCAACTACACTACTGTCTCACTATATACAACCTCAGTTAACTCTATTCAACTACACTACTGTCTCACTATATACAACCTCAGTTAACTCTATTCAACTACACTACTGTCTCACTATATACAACCTCAGCAGGCTGACACAACCTCAGTTAACTCTATTCAACTACACTATTGTCTCACTATAGTTGATACAACCCCAGCTAACTCTATTCAAGTACACTACTGTCTCACTATAGTTGTTACAACCTCAGTTAACTCTATTCAACTACACTACTGTCTCACTATATACAACCTCAGCTAACTCTATTCAACTACACTACTGTCTCACTATAGTTGATACAATCTCAGCTAACTCTATTCAACTACACTACTGTCTCACTATAGTTGATACAACCTCAGTTAACTCTGTTCAACTACACTACTGTCTCACTATATACAACCTCAGTTAACTCTATTCAACCCTACACTACTGTCTCACTATATACAACCTCAGCTAACTCTATTCAACTACACTACTGTCTCACTATATACAACCTCAGTTAACTCTATTCAACTACACTACTGTCTCACTATATACAACCTCAGTTAACTCTATTCAACTACACTACTGTCTCACTATATACAACCTCAGTTAACTCTATTCAACTGCACTACTGTCTCACTATAGTTGATACAACCTCAGTTAACTCTGTTCAACCCTACACTACTGTCTCACTATAGTTGATACAACCTCAGTTAACTCTGTTCAACCCTACACTACTGTCTCACTATATACAACCTCAGTTAACTCTATTTAACTACACTACTGTCTCACTATATACAACCCCAGTTAACTCTATTCAACTACACTACTGTCTCACTATATACAACCTCAGTTAACTCTGTTCAACCCTGCACTGCTGTAACTCATCATCAAGACCGGTATGATTGACATGTTGTTATGGTAAGATAGTATGGAGTGTATTGTTGACATTGTGTAATCACTACAGTCACACAGAGTGCTCGACCACTGCAGTGTTTTTATTGTGCAGGTGTAAGAGTGTTCCTCTTGCGTTAGTGGTAATTAGCATGAGTAACGAGCTCTGCACAAAGCGAGAGAGGGACAGTTAACGAGGGGCTGGTACTCCCACTACACACAAGTAAGTACACATCCTTAGGTTTGGCAGAGGTCTGTGCTTACTCCCAAACCCCCAGGGTGCGAAGAAGGGAATGCACACACAATATTTTCTCTCTCTCTCTCCTGCACACTGTGCCTACGTTCTTATAATCATAGCTTATTGTATCCATATAATTTCCTGCTTAGTTATTACCTTTACCTGAACTGATCTGTTCTTACATTGGTTGCCTCTAGATTCTAATGTCCATCTGTCTGTTAGCAGTTCTAAGGTTTATCCCTCTCTCCACTCTTAGAGGAGATTCCTAATGTGTGTGTGTATAATGGGTGGCAGGATTATTTATAGATCTTGTTTGTGTACCCTCTCTCTCTGTGTGTGTGTGTGTGTGTGTGTGTGTGTGTGTGTGTGTGTGTGTGTGTGTGTGTGTGTGTGTGTGTGTGTGTGTGAGAGAGAGCGAGTCCACTAACTGAACAGTGGACCAGGAGTATCATACTTGCTACTGTGATTCCTGAAATGCAGAGCCAGTTGGTGGAGTATTTTTCAAATCTGAATTTATACTTTTGTTATTTTGTTTGCTAGCTCAGCTGATTAGTTAGCTCTGTCTGATTAGCTACCAAATTATGATATTGCTAGCTAGCCACTTAATATAACTTGTTTTCTAGCTGTTAAGCTAGCTAAGTTAGCAATGCTGTGAATACAACTTTCATCTACTGCCGACATCAGGATAGTAGAGCACTATACTAGAGCACTATACTAGATCACTATACTAGAGCACTATACTAGATCACTATACTAGAGCACTAGTTAGCTCCAAAAGAGGTTATAGCTTTGACTGCATGCTGACAGTGAATTCAGAGCCATTCAGTGACTAGCTACACAACAAACATAATTTTACCAGGTTCCTGTGAAGCACTTGTAATTAAAGTCCACCACAACATACTGTACCCAAGAGCTTCCTGATGTAGTAGTGTGTGTTTAATTTCATTGTGTATTAGAAACACAGCGTGAGATCATTGTGATGGGATTTATCCAGTGGTTGATCAGGCAGTATAATTCTGCTCTCACTTCTGCCAGCATACACTATTTAATCTCCATCACTGTCACACACACACACACACACACACACACACACACACACACACACACACACACACACACACACACATGGAGCTTAGAGTGATGAGAAATCGAAGCCGGTAGGATAGGAGGGTGAAGAGAGACAGACAGTCATATTAGGTTTCATTAAAACTGGATATAGCTACAATACCTCATCCTCCAATTTCCTGCCCTTCCCACTCTTGCTCAATGCAATCAGAATATTGCATCACTGTGCACAGGCTTATTGGGTTAGTTTTGTAGACTTCATACTAATGGGGTTATGTTGCATTCTCTAAATGTATATTTCAATGAGTATTAGTAGTAACCTTGGGTGATGAAATGTGTGTGTGTGTTTGCCTGATCAACAGTCTACTCCCTCAATTTACATTTTGGACCAAACAAACACATGAACCTAGCGATGCACAGAATGGCAACGGCTAATCAGGGTTACCGTGGTAACACAGTGGTGGCATGTTAGCCGACGATGTCGGGTCTAACGCCGGGTTCAAGTAATTTCCCCAGAGCTGCCGTGCTTCAATGTAGAAACACAAACAGGCTAAACCACGCAGTTTATTAAAACATGCGGGTTGAATCACCTCGGGGTTGCTTCGTTCGTGGTCTATTTGTGATTGAAGAGATTGACCATACTGTACTGCATTTCCGACCCCGGCTGACCTCCACGGTCTGAATTGCCATTGGTGCTTTTAAGAGCATCTAAATTAAATCAGTCACTGTTCAAATCACATGGTTGATGTGAAAATAGATCTAGCAATATATGTGTGTAAAACCACTAATCAATCCAACCATTGAAAATACATTTGTTCAAGGCCTCCCGAGTGGCGCAGTGGTCTAAGACACTGCATCGCAGTGCTAGCTGTGCCACTAGAGATTCTGGGTTCAAGTCCAGGCTCTGTGGCAGCCGGCCACGACCGGGAGACACATGGAGCGGTGAACAATTGGCCCAGCGTCGTCTGGGTTAGGAGAGGGTTTGGCCGGCAGGGATGACCTAGTTCCATCGCCCACCAGCGACTCCACTGGGTGCAGTGCATGCTGACACGGTCGCCAGGTCCGTACGGGATGACAGCGATGAAACCAGACTGTAACTACTGTCATAACGTTGGCTTGGGGGTAGGTTTATGACAGTCATAAATACCCCTTTTCCCTCTCTCTTCCCTACTGTTGTGACATTTGACATAGAGATTATGGGAACATCAGAAGGTGGGGGGAAATTAACTATATTCTGGTAATCCGACCAATTGAGCATATGCGGTGGTACTTAATGAATATGATGTCAGTTCAGATGTCATCTGAGACATTCTCATCGATGATAGGATGACATAAACTCTACAGTGGAAAGTCTACACATCAGAGTTATCGTATTCACATGGAATTGTTGTTCAGTTTAAATGTTTGAATATAAAATTATTGGTGAAGAGATTAAATGTAATTTTAGCTTCCAAATGAGAGATTTGAGTTTTCATAAGGTTAGGGCTCTGCTCAATCAGTGGCCCGCCCCTGTGAAGAGACATGGGTTATAAAACTTTTCAGACACACCCTTCTCGCTCCACTATATAAAGCCTTGATGAAAATGTAACCTCCTGTTCCAAGTACGTGAGGTCTGCAGCCTCTGCGTTAAAAGGACTAACATGTCATCTATAGAACAAAGCGTGAGCTTTGGTTGCGAATGGTATGAACTTTGAACTCTTATTCACTACAGAAGTGACACATCCTAGCCGTTGAGTTAGCAACATCAGCTGCAAACGCGGGCTAGGAAAGAACAGACAGATTATTCCGTCTACCACACAACGACGTTACTATAACGTATCCAATTGACCACCAGAGACATTCTTCAAAGGACTCGGTTTGGCAACACGGCCTTCCACCAACCTAACGAAGCGCAGCTCAGAGTAAATATTTATTGCATTTGACTTTTCCAAATGGGCGGTAATTTAGAATGCATAAGATACTGTATTTACGACAGCTTCTCCCTGTGTCCCTCAGTCTTCCCGCTCTTTCACTCAAACCCAGCCCCTTTTCTTTTGTGTAACCAGCTGTCATATCTGTTCCGCCCGCTAGGGACGTTTTCCTTTATGACGTAATTTGTAATCAATGTATGATTCGTTCTTTGTATATGTAATTCTGTGTGATTAGTTAGGTATTTAGTAAATAAATAATTAAACCCAATTTTGTATTGCTGATTCAACTTGTTAGCCAGGGTTCGTGAAGATAACCAAGAAGTAACTATTAATATTGACTGCTATTGATGTAAAATATTACTAGGTCTTTCAGAGTTTATTCGGAAGATAACAGCTCTATAAATATTATTTTGTGGTGCCCGACTCTCTAGTTAATTACATTTAAATGATTAGCTCAATCAGGTAACATTAATTACAGAGAAAGGATTTTAAAGAATAGCATGTCATATCACTTAATCCGGCATAGCCAAAGACACAACATTATCAATTGGGATACCAGGAAATTAGGGAGAAAAAGGGGTAAAAAAAAGTATAATAATTGATTGGTTCTGCTATAAATCCTACGGCTGTGTTGTATGGTATCTACAGTGCCACTGTATCATATGGAGTGTGTATTATTTAGTCTTGCCACCCCCCATTAGTGTTGATGATAATGGTAATGTAGGGACAGGTAAAGGGGTAATCTGTTTGGGGGGGAAATGAGTGGAGATGGGGATCTAAAGCATTGCCGCGATGGGTTTAAAGAGACTAATTTATCATCCCCCACACCTCCTCAGCCACAACCCCCCTTCTCCTCCTTTACTCAAGCCTTTCTTTACCCCCTCCTCCACTTCCCTCTTATCTCATTGACCTTGCTTTGCTCTCTGCAGCTGGAATTTGTCTTTGAAAGGGATGAGATTGGCATAGTGTTACCGTACACACACACACCCGTCAAGGACGAAGGTGACACAACAAGCGTATTCTGAATCAATGGAAGCTCATTGGTTTTGGTTGTGATTTGCACGTCTCCAACATTGAAAAGTTGTGCCTTACTTACACCTCTCTGAAACAGAAGGATTTGACGGGTGGACATTCTCCTTCATACCCGAGGGATAGGGGATAATGTATTATAGTACCGGGTGTCCTGCACTCTTTTCACATTTAAATCTCCGCTGGGGGTGATTGGCGAAGTAGGAGGTTCACTTGTTTTGTCGCTGCAGGATTCTGCACAAGACAAATGCATAGATTGTATCTGCACTGGAACAGAAGGAAATAGCAGAGTTCTCTCCCTCCCCAGTTTTCATCCCTGCTTTGATAATCACCAGCATCATCCTTACAGAGACATTTTAGCCCTCCACAACCACCCTTACAGGAGGAGGATAGGAGGGTGGATGGCTGGCTGGAGGGAGGGAGGGTAGACAGGGAGAGGGGGAGCCTAAATGACGAGGCGCATGTTCAGCATCCATGAACAGGGGATGTGGAGGGGAAAGGAGCGGATGGTCCCATAGGATTGGGGTTTGCTGTTGGAATACTGATACAGACCACAGAGTATTCCCTCCTACACTCTTAGAACAAAAAAGGTGCTATTTAAAACCTTCTTCGGCTGTCCCAATAGGATAACCCTTTGAGGAACCCTTTTTGGATCCAGGTAGAACCCTTTTGGGTTCTATTTAGAACCCTTTCCACAGAGGATTCTACCTGAAACCAAAAATGGTTTCTCCTATGGGGACAGCCGAAGAACCTTTCTGTACTTTCCATCCAACCGGTTGACTTTATCTGCATACTGTCTGTCACACCGTGCAGAAACCGGGTTTGAGCACAACACAGTCATAATACAACACAACACAGTCATAATAGTAACTAAACAGCAGCCCTGGAGACAACACAGTCATAATAGTAACTAAACAGCAGCCCTGGAGACAACACAGTCATAATAGTAACTAAACAGCAGCCCTGGAGACAACACAGTCATAATAGTAACTAAACAGCAGCCCTGGACACAACACAGTCATAATACAACACAACACAGTCATAATACAACACAACACAGTCATAATAGTAATTAAACAGCAGCCCTGGACACAACACAGTCATAATACAACACGACACAGTCATAATAGTAACTAAACAGCAGCCCTGGAGACAACACAGTCATAATACAACACAACACAGTCATAATAGTAACTAAACAGCAGCCCTGGAGACAACACAGTCATAATACAACACAACACAGTCATAATACAACACAACACAGTCATAATACAACACAACACAGTCATAATAGTAACTAAACAGCAGCCCTGGAGACAACACAGTCATAATACAACACAACACAGTCATAATACAACACAACACAGTCATAATAGTAACTAAACAGCAGCCCTGGAGACAACACAGTCATAATAGTAACTAAACAGCAGCCCTGGAGACAACACAGTCATAATACAACACAACACAGTCATAATAGTAACTAAACAGCAGCCCTGGACACAACACAGTCATAATAAAACACAACACAGTCATAATACAACACAACACAGTCATAATAGTAATTAAACAGCAGCCCTGGACACAACACAGTCATAATACAACACAACACAGTCATAATAGTAACTAAACAGCAGCCCTGGAGACAACACAGTCATAATAGTAATTAAACAGCAGCCCTGGACACAACACAGTCATAATAGAACACAACACAGTCATAATAGTAATTAAACAGCAGCCCTGGACACAACACAGTCATAATACAACACAACACAGTCATAATAGTAACTAAACAGCAGCCCTGGAGACAACACAGTCATAATACAACACAACACAGTCATAATACAACACAACACAGTCATAATACAACACAACACAGTCATAATAGTAACTAAACAGCAGCCCTGGACACAACACAGTCATAATACAACACAACACAGTCATAATAGTAACTAAACAGCAGCCCTGGACACAACACAGTCATAATACAACACAACACAGTCATAATAGTAACTAAACAGCAGCCCTGGACACAACACAGTCATAATACAACACAACACAGTCATAATAGTAACTAAACAGCAGCCCTGGAGACAACACAGTCATAATAGTAACTAAACAGCAGCCCTGGACACAACACAGTCATAATACAACACAACACAGTCATAATACAACACAACACAGTCATAATAGTAATTAAACAGCAGCCCTGGACACAACACAGTCATAATACAACACGACACAGTCATAATAGTAACTAAACAGCAGCCCTGGAGACAACACAGTCATAATACAACACAACACAGTCATAATAGTAACTAAACAGCAGCCCTGGAGACAACACAGTCATAATACAACACAACACAGTCATAATACAACACAACACAGTCATAATACAACACAACACAGTCATAATAGTAACTAAACAGCAGCCCTGGAGACAACACAGTCATAATACAACACAACACAGTCATAATACAACACAACACAGTCATAATAGTAACTAAACAGCAGCCCTGGAGACAACACAGTCATAATAGTAACTAAACAGCAGCCCTGGAGACAACACAGTCATAATACAACACAACACAGTCATAATAGTAACTAAACAGCAGCCCTGGACACAACACAGTCATAATAAAACACAACACAGTCATAATACAACACAACACAGTCATAATAGTAATTAAACAGCAGCCCTGGACACAACACAGTCATAATACAACACAACACAGTCATAATAGTAACTAAACAGCAGCCCTGGAGACAACACAGTCATAATAGTAATTAAACAGCAGCCCTGGACACAACACAGTCATAATAGAACACAACACAGTCATAATAGTAATTAAACAGCAGCCCTGGACACAACACAGTCATAATACAACACAACACAGTCATAATAGTAACTAAACAGCAGCCCTGGAGACAACACAGTCATAATACAACACAACACAGTCATAATACAACACAACACAGTCATAATACAACACAACACAGTCATAATAGTAACTAAACAGCAGCCCTGGACACAACACAGTCATAATACAACACAACACAGTCATAATAGTAACTAAACAGCAGCCCTGGACACAACACAGTCATAATACAACACAACACAGTCATAATAGTAACTAAACAGCAGCCCTGGACACAACACAGTCATAATACAACACAACACAGTCATAATAGTAACTAAACAGCAGCCCTGGAGACAACACAGTCATAATACAACACAACACAGTCATAATAGTAATTAAACAGCAGCCCTGGACACAACACAGTCATAATACAACACAACACAGTCATAATAGTAACTAAACAGCAGCCCTGGAGACAACACAGTCATAATACAACACAACACAGTCATAATACAACACAACACAGTCATAATAGTAACTAAACAGCAGCCCTGGACACAACACAGTCATAATACAACACAACACAGTCATAATACAACACAACACAGTCATAATACAACACAACACAGTCATAATAGTAACTAAACAGCAGCCCTGGACACAACACAGTCATAATACAACACAACACAGTCATAATAGTAACTAAACAGCAGCCCTGGACACAACACAGTCATAATACAACACAACACAGTCATAATAGTAACTAAACAGCAGCCCTGGACACAACACAGTCATAATACAACACAACACAGTCATAATAGTAACTAAACAGCAGCCCTGGACACAACACAGTCATAATACAACACAGTCATAATAGTAATTAAACAGCAGCCCTGGAGACAACACAGTCATAATACAACACAACACAGTCATAATACAACACAACACAGTCATAATAGTAACTAAACAGCAGCCCTGGACACAACACAGTCATAATACAACACAACACAGTCATAATAGTAACTAAACAGCAGCCCTGGACACAACACAGTCATAATACAACACAACACAGTCATAATAGTAACTAAACAGCAGCCCTGGACACAACACAGTCATAATACAACACAACACAGTCATAATAGTAATTAAACAGCAGCCCTGGAGACAACACAGTCATAATACAACACAACACAGTCATAATAGTAACTAAACAGCAGCCCTGGACACAACACAGTCATAATACAACACAACACAGTCATAATAGTAACTAAACAGCAGCCCTGGACACAACACAGTCATAATACAACACAACACAGTCATAATACAACACAACACAGTCATAATACAACACAACACAGTCATAATACAACACAACACAGTCATAATAGTAATTAAACAGCAGCCCTGGACACAACACAGTCATAATACAACACAACACAGTCATAATACAACACAACACAGTCATAATAGTAACTAAACAGCAGCCCTGGACACAACACAGTCATAATACAACACAACACAGTCATAATAGTAACTAAACAGCAGCCCTGGACACAACACAGTCATAATACAACACAACACAGTCATAATACAACACAACACAGTCATAATACAACACAACACAGTCATAATAGTAATTAAACAGCAGCCCTGGACACAACACAGTCATAATACAACACAACACAGTCATAATAGTAATTAAACAGCAGCCCTGGACACAACACAGTCATAATACAACACAACACAGTCATAATACAACACAACACAGTCATAATAGTAATTAAACAGCAGCCCTGGACACAACACAGTCATAATACAACACAACACAGTCATAATAGTAACTAAACAGCAGCCCTGGAGACAACACAGTCATAATACAACACAACACAGTCATAATACAACACAACACAGTCATAATACAACACAACACAGTCATAATACAACACAACACAGTCATAATAGTAACTAAACAGCAGCCCTGGAGACAACACAGTCATAATACAACACAACACAGTCATAATAGTAACTAAACAGCAGCCCTGGAGACAACACAGTCATAATACAACACAACACAGTCATAATAGTAACTAAACAGCAGCCCTGGAGACAACACAGTCATAATAGTAACTAAACAGCAGCCCTGGAGACAACACAGTCATAATACAACACAACACAGTCATAATAGTAACTAAACAGCAGCCCTGGACACAACACAGTCATAATACAACACAACACAGTCATAATAGTAACCAAACAGCAGCCCTGGACACAACACAGTCATAATACAACACAACACAGTCATAATAGTAATTAAACAGCAGCCCTGGACACAACACAGTCATAATACAACACAACACAGTCATAATACAACACAACACAGTCATAATACAACACAACACAGTCATAATATTAATTAAACAGCAGCCCTGGACACAACACAGTCATAATACAACACAACACAGTCATAATACAACACAACACAGTCATAATACAACACAACACACAACACACTATATTTCACACAGAGGACACCTAGATATAACAAAACAATGCATCAGTGTATTGATTCAAAATCAGAACACATACAAATACTTAACAGATCCAAATATTGCACATGACCAAAAATATCCTAAAACACTGCGTACTACCACAGCTATCCCTAGACATAACGAACAAAACGAATGCTGCCAATGGGATTCTCCTCCAAAGTTGTGCTCATGCCCAGACACAACACAGTCTGCTGTGTTGCAGTAAACACAACCAAATAAACTATTCTTCTCACTATCGCTCATCCGTATATTCATCAAAGATAATCAGTCCCTCAGGATTGTTGCTGATATTTGCAGGCTAAGGTGCTTGATTTAGCTGCAGCAACTCTGACATTCTGCACTGATTCTGTCTAATTTATTGTGAAACAGAGCTGAGGAGGGAAAATGTTTGTTGACGTGTCGGTTGATTGAACCATATTATGCAGTAAATGTACGGGTGGTGATTGGATGAAATTGCGTGCTTCTTTTTGTACTGCGTCGATGGGTCAGTGTTATGCTATAATATTGCGATGATTAGACTGTTTTAATGCGAAAGGAGTGCAGTGATTGGGTCAAATTTGCAAGCCCTTGCATTATATGCAGAGAACTGTTGATTTTTCCAAAACATTTGCGATCGGGGAATCCTGTAGGGACTGACTGACGGCATGTCAAGTGGCAACATTAAAAGGCGTTACGGGGTTTATGCACCAACGATATGCTTATGCTCTCTATCATACGTAGTTGGCTTTTAGTAACGGTGTGCTGAAAGTGACAGAAATGTGTAATGATGATGATAATTGCATACATTCCAGTGCATAGATATTTGCAATAGTAGGCCCCTGTACCATTCTCCTGTGACACTGCCTTCTGGTTGGCCATAATCGTCTCCTCATTGTATCACCTGACCTTTGACCCTCCTATGATTGATGCGCCTATACGGGGGGAGGGGCTTCCTGAGGTTTATTATGAATACAGACTCCAGACAGAGCCAGCGTCGCTACAGTGGCGGTGGGGGTTGGCGCCGGGCTACGGGTACTCCCTCAATGTCATGTGAAAGTGATACTAACTACCCCCCCTACACTACAGTACCCCTCTCTCCTCCCCCACCCGTTCAGGCACAGTGGAGCGTTCCAATATCATCTGTTTATAAAAAATAAAACAACCACTGCATCATTTTTAGGGTCTGTTCTAAAGAGGTGGAATTGCGTCTTTCCTTCCTTCCGATCTTCCTTCCTTGGAGTGATCATGTATGATAGGGACATGATAGGGGACAGTGTGGTTTCCACTACTTTGCGTTCACCAAGTGATTATCTCAAGGAAGGAGAATAATAAAGATGCAAAAGAGATGTAAGTATTTGAACTGGGACTTGGGCTATATTAGCTAGAGAGAGGTTTGTGGCGACTCATGGCTGCCATTTCAGAGATGCCATCCATCATTCACTTTCTTCAGCCTTTTTCTTGAACAGACTGAACACCCCCATTTGGTTTGAATGATTGATCACATCCATTGATTGTCATTTAGCCTGCCCATCACTAATACTAAATCAATATGTCTGTTGATGTGTTGGAGACTTACCTCTGGGTGTTGGTGAGTTAACCCTTAGTGTTCTATCGTCTGTCCTGGTGGTGGTGTTTGCTCCCAGTCGTTCCTCCACAGGCCCTGCTTTGGCCTCGGAAAAACCCATGTCTGGTGAACTCTGACTGGGCTGAGTTTCGGTGACCGGGGCCTCTTTAGTTCCAATGTCGGTGCTTACGGTCGAGGCCAGACGTCTTGTGGTGACCCTGGTTTGTGGGGATGTGGGTGGGGTGCCAGAGTCAAGGGGTTGTCTGGTCAGTGTGGTCTCTACCTGTGTTGGGTTGACGGTGATCCTTGGTGGAGTTGTGACCAGGGTTGTGGAGACTGTGGTTTGTGGGGATGTTAGGGGGACAGAGGCTGTGAGAGGGTCACTCTGGGGAACAAGTTCATCTTGGATCTTCGTTTCCTTGGAGAAAGACTTAGTGGTGACACTCCAACTGTGCTTTGGCGTTTGGGCCGTTTCTGCCGTTTCGTGTGTTATTGTCTGTGGCAGTATGTTTGTGCTGGTGAGACTATCGGAGGATATATCAACCCCCTGAGAAATAGAGGATATGGAATCTAAGACAGCGGTTATAGAATCTAAGATATCTTGGTTTGGTTGTGTGTTCTTGTTAGGAGTGACTGTCTGTGGATTTGTTACTGTTCTTATCTCAGTGGAGCTGGGGTGACCTTCAGTCCAAGAGGTGATGGTGGAGGACTGAGGGCTTTTATTAATACCCTCCTCCACAGACCCTGAATTTTCCGGTGAATTCTCAGGCTCCGTTCGTCCCTCTGTTGGTCCCTCTGTTGGTCTCTCTGTTGGTCCCTCTTTTGGTCCCTCTGTCGGTCTCTCTATTGGTCCCTTTGACAGTTCCTTTGTTGGTCCCTCTGATGGTGTGGTCCTTTGGGGCCCTGCATTCTTAGTCTGTGACTTGCCTCCAAACGGGTTGAGCGAAGGAAACGACGGCGCCGCCGGGAGTGGTGGGAACCTGGACAAGCTGGGCTGCTTTGGCAAGTACGAGCCTAGCCAATAAGACCATCCCTTACTGGCAGGCAGTCCTGTCGGCTTCGTAAGATCCGCCTCTTCATCCGCAAACACCGTGGTGTGGAGAAGAATGGCGAGGAGAGAGCACCATAAGCACAAAGCCATCATCCGATGAAGGTGATGCATGTTGCCGACAGTGAAGCGGAGCGGCTAGTTAGGCACCGGTCACATGCTGTCCTCCATTCCCCGGGCCCCCTAGGGCACGTTGGCTCGCTCTCCTGTGAAGTGACCTAAAACACAGATGCACACAGGACATTGAGTGACATACTTTCACTTTATCACAGTACAGTTAGTTTGACTTGATACATGGATATGTGTTGTTGAGCTGAAATGTGTCTGCTGGCTTGTTTTTACTGGAGAGGTTATTTAAACGGGACGTTTCATTTCGTGCTTGACCTGTTTTTTGTCTGTTTTTCCAGAGAATATAATATCACATGTTGATGATATTATACAACCCATAATACAGCAGGGCAGCCATTAAAATGGACTGCTGAAGTTAGCAGGCCGGGAAAATGTTGTCCACCACAAACCGCCACAAGAACGACGGTGTTATTGGACACATATACTTAGTGGTGTCAGATTCTGAGGTCAGTATTTATGTGAGGAAGTTGTGTGTCATTCATATGTATACTTGGTAAGAGTCTTGGGACAACTAAACATGAAATATACTTCTGACCAATCACAAAAGAGACTTTCCAGATGTCATGTATTTTCTCAGCACTTTAGTTAGCGCTAACTTTTACATAATGTGTGTGTGTGTGTGTGCGTGGGGGGGGGTCCGTCCTCTGTATAGAAATGGAAGGGGAACTCTTTTCTTGGATGGGAGGAACGGGTAGTTCAAAGTCTCTGTCCAGTTGCCTCAGTGAAGAGATTGGAGCACCGATGGAATTTTCCATTGAGAACAACCTGTGTGCTTTAGTTGTGTTTGAACCCACCTCCCTCCAACTCTCTTTCATTCCCCGTTTGATTTGTTCTTTAAAACGGGGAGAAACCCTCTGCTTAAGTGAGAGTGTGTTTTCCTGTAGTGAGAGAATAACATCAGTATTCAAGACAATCAGCCATTTACTCTCTCCTGCTCTTCATCAAGCTCTTTCCTTCTTTCCCTGCAAATATATTCCTCTGCTTTTTCATCTCTCACCCCATTTTCAGTACCTCCCCCTCTATCTCCTTCACTCCTTTACACCTTTCCATTTATTTCCCCATACATCTCTCTCTCTGTCACTCTGTCCTACGCTACATCTCTCTCTCTGTTACTCTGTCCTACGCTACATCTCTCTCTGTCCCTCTGTCCTATGCTACATCTCTCTCTCTGTCCCTCTGTCCTATGCTACATCTCTCTCTGTTACTCTGTCCTATGCTACATCTCTCTCTCTCTGTTACTCTGTCCTATGCTACATCGCTCTCTCTCTCTCTGTTACTCTGTCCTACGCTACATCTCTCTCTGTTACTCTGTCCTACGCTACATCGCTCTCTCTCTCTGTTACTCTGTCCTATGCTACATCTCTCTCTCTCTCTGTTACTCTGTCCTATGCTATATCTCTCTCTCTGTTACTCTGTTCTATGCTACATCTCTCTCTCTGTTACTCTGTCCTATGCTACATCTCTCTCTCTCTCTGTTACTCTGTCCTATGCTACATCTCTCTCTCTCTCTGTTACTCTGTCCTATGCTACATCTCTCTCTCTCTCTGTTACTCTGTCCTATGCTACATCTCTCTATCTCAAGTGTAGCTCATAACACAAACCGATCAATCACCTTTTAATAGCACTACCCTAGGCCTGATCTCTCTACAGGACATTCAGTGACTTGACCCTGTCTCTGTGCCCCATGTAGTGTTGACCTTAGTGGGCCTCACTACCTCTCTGAGCCTTCCTGGGGGTAGTTGGCTGGATACTGAGGCATGAGTAGTGGTGCTGAGGGGCACACTCAGAAACATACAACTGCCCACACATTACTGCCTTCTATCAGGACTCTGAGTGTACATGCTTGAAATACATTTCCATTGAGGAATGGTTGTACTTAGAGACCCACCCACGTCCACTCACATCATAGTCATCACACACACACACACACACACACACACACACACACACACACACACACCAAAGCCCCCAAGACGTTAAAACCTTTCGAACCAGTTGGTTCATTCTTGGTGTGTTACAGAAAGACAAATAAACGGTACTTAATGCCGTCTTTGTAGAACACTGAGATATTCGTTGTGACATTCTGTTCTTCAGAAGAAACACGTTGCCTTTTTAGTTCCACGCTAAACCATTCGCTAAACCATTCGCTAAACCATTCGCTAAACCATTCGCTAAACCATTCGCTAAACCATTCCAATTAGCTATTAAGCTTGAAAAAACTATGCCTCTGCCCTGATCGGGTTTTTGTTCAATTTGACACATATTGATCAATTATTTACACAAGGGGGATTATGCATCATTTAATTTGGCTAACATTCTCAAATTTCACTTCCCTCACTATCAATTACACAGGCATGCCAGCTTCCTGTTTCAGTCAGAAGATTACCTGACTAATTAGTGTCTATGCCTTTCATAGAGAGCAGAGTTAAATATACCCCCCCCCCCCCCCCCCCCCTCACCCACATGGTACATCCCTAATAAGCTTACAGTGCCTTGCGAAAGTATTCGGCCCCCTTGAACTTTGCGACCTTTTGCCACATTTCAGGCTTCAAACATAAAGATATAAAACTGTATTTTTTTGTGAAGAATCAACAACAAGTGGGACACAATCATGAAGTGGAACGACATTTATTGGATATTTCAAACTTTTTTAACAAATCAAAAACTGAAAAATTGGGCGTGCAAAATTATTCAGCCCCCTTAAGTTAATACTTTGTAGCGCCACCTTTTGCTGCAATTACAGCTGTAAGTCGCTTGGGGTATGTCTCTATCAGTTTTGCACATCGAGAGACTGAAATTTTTTCCCATTCCTCCTTGCAAAACAGCTCGAGCTCAGTGAGGTTGGATGGAGAGCATTTGTGAACAGCAGTTTTCAGTTCTTTCCACAGATTCTCGATTGGATTCAGGTCTGGACTTTGACTTGGCCATTCTAACACCTGGATATGTTTATTTTTGAAACATTCCATTGTAGATGTTGCTTTATGTTTTGGATCATTGTCTTGTTGGAAGACAAATCTCCGTCCCAGTCTCAGGTCTTTTGCAGACTCCATCAGGTTTTCTTCCAGAATGGTCCTGTATTTGGCTCCATCCATCTTCCCATCAATTTTAACCATCTTCCCTGTCCCTGCTGAAGAAAAGCAGGCCCAAACCATGATGCTGCCACCACCATGTTTGACAGTGGGGATGGTGTGTTCAGGGTGATGAGTTGTGTTGCTTTTACGCCAAACATAACGTTTTGCATTGTTGCCAAAAAGTTCAATTTTGGTTTCATCTGACCAGAGCACCTTCTTCCACATGTTTGGTGTGTCTCCCAGGTGGCTTGTGGCAAACTTTAAACAACACTTTTTATGGATATCTTTAAGAAATGGCTTTCTTCTTGCCACTCTTCCATAAAGGCCAGATTTGTGCAATATACGACTGATTGTTGTCCTATGGACAGAGTCTCTCACCTCAGCTGTAGATCTCTGCAGTTCATCCAGAGTCATCATGGGCCTCTTGGCTGCATCTCTGATCAGTCTTCTCCTTGTATGAGCTGAAAGTTTAGAGGGACGGCCAGGTCTTGGTAGATTTGCAGTGGTCTGATACTCCTTCCATTTCAATATTATTCGCTTGCACAGTGCTCCTTGGGATGTTTAAAGCTTGGGAAATCTTTTTGTATCCAAATCCGGCTTTAAACTTCTTCACAACAGTATCTCGGACCTGCCTGGTGTGTTCCTTGTTCTTCATGATGCTCTCTGCGCTTTTAACGGACCTCTGAGACTATCACAGTGCAGGTGCATTATTAACGGAGACATGATTACACACAGGTAGATTGTATTTATCATCATTAGTCATTTAGGTCAACATTGGATCATTCAGAGATCCTCACTGAACTTCTGGAGAGAGTTTGCTGCACTGAAAGTAAAGGGGCTGAATAATTTTGCATGCCCAATTTTTCAGTTTTTGATTTGTTAAAAAAGTTTGAAATATCCAATAAATGTCGTTCCACTTCATGATTGTGTCCCACTTGTTGTTGATTCTTCACAAAAAAATACAGTTTTATATCTTTATGTTTGAAGCCTGAAATGTGGCAAAAGGTCGCAAAGTTCAAGGGGGCCGAATACTTTCGCAAGGCATTGTATATAGGAAGATAGACAGCCCAATTTAAGATAACATGGGGTTGGAGTTCTCAGTTATTCTCACACATAATCATTAGGTTATTCTATGATTTTAGCTACATGTCTACCATCCTGCCATGTGGAAATTGTGTATGTCTCACAACTGTCAACTGCATAAGACTTAAAACATGGGAAATCAAGATTAGAATTGTTGTTTGCCTCCGTTTAGTCCTCTGTGAGCAGTCTGTTAGGGAGCCCTCTGTCTTTCCTGACATGCAGCAGAACAAGTGGAAAGAGAGAATGAGAGAGAGTAATAAAATAAGATAAACGTGTCTGTGGGAACATTTACAAGCCTTCTCTTTCTTCACTGGTGTTTTGTTCCACTGCACCTGACAAAGACAGGTCCTGTCCCACTGCACTGTGCTCAATGGAGCAGAAAGAGAGAGTGAGAGAAGGAGAGAGAGGGTTGGAAGTCATGTCACGACAGGGGGATATAGATGGAGAGCGAGAGAGAGGGTGAAATATAGATAGTGGAAGGAGAGGAGATATATATAGAGAGAGACAGACAGACATGTTGCATTCTGACTTCATGACAGTCCACTAACTCCTTTCTATTCTCTCTAATGCTTCACTCAGTTTATTGCTAAATCTCTCCTTTTGTGTTTTGTGTGTGTGTGTTTTATTTTTTTATTTCACCTTCATTTAACCAGGTAGGCTAGTTGAGAACAAGTTCTCATTTGCAACTGCGACCTGGCCAAGATAAAGCATAGCAGTGTGAACAGACAACACAGAGTTACACATGGAGTAAACAATTAACAAGTCAATAACACAGTAGAAAAAAAAGAGTTTATAAGCATTGTGTGCAAAAGGCATGAGGAGGTAGGCGAATAATTACAATTTTGCAGATTAACACTGGAGTGATAAATGATCAGATGGTCATGTACAGGTAGAGATATTGGTGTGCAAAAGAGCAGAAAAGTAAATAAATAAAAACAGTATGGGGATGAGGTAGGTAAAATTGGGTGGGCTATTTACCGATAGACTATGTACAGCTGCAGCGATCGGTTGAGCTGCTCAGTGTGTGTGTGCGCGTGCGCGCGTGCGTGAGTGAGAGTGTGTGTATGTGTGAGTGTGCGGCGTGCCCTTCCTTACATGTGCGTGTACTCTCACCCACTCTCTTAACCACCACCCATCACCATGCCAACAATCCCATCACATCCTCAAACACACTATAGGATTATCAGCATTATTCTGTCATTATCCTTTCTGTCATTTACATTCATCTCCAGGACAACGGCTTAAGTGGTCTGATGTGTGACCGCTGTGGTACTGAGAGGATAGAGATGGATATCTGATTGGAGACCGGTCCTTCAACAGCCTTTTAACATTTTACACTAATGAAGTGATTTTAAATTAAGAATATTGGTTAGGTTTATGAGAGAGAGAGAGAGAGAGAGAGAGAGAGAGAGAGAGAGAGAGAGAGCAAAGGCTATGGAAAGGTAGAGCTAGCAAGAGAGCACAGAGGATAAAGGGAGAGAGGGCTGGAGAGAGAGAAAGAGGGAGGGAAGAAGGCTGAAGGGTGTCTAGTGAATTAGAGGTGTGGACTCTTGTCCTCCCTGAGAGATTGAAATGGATTCTGCTGGAGCATTCGCAAATGGAGATGACTTGACTCTGGGCGATACCACTTATGTTTAACAGGTTGACCATAGTCTCATGAAGGCACAGGGATTGATGCTTCACACTCCTTGGCAATGGACTGATTTTCGTGCACGTCTCAGATTTGCTGAAGTGTGTGTGTTTGTACAGTGCCTTCAGAAATAATTCAGCGTGAGCGAGCGAGTTGGAGAGTGAGGAGGGCTATATTAACAAAGCCCTGACACCCCAGTCTTTTCATCCTATCTAGCTCACTTCACTGGCCTTGGGTCTGGACAGGAATGTCAATAAAACAGACTGAATCAAACTGGCCACGTCATCTTTAGCGAGTACAGATTTATTCAGTCATGTAGGTGGGCGACACTTCATTTGAAGGTAGAAACATTATTATCTGAAAGTATACTTTATGGGCCAGTTTCCCAGACACAGATTAAGACTGGTCTTGGACTAAAAAGTGCTTTCCATGGAGAATCTCCATTGCGAATCCTTTTTGATCCCAGACTAGGCTTGATCTGTGTCTGGGGAAGCTTTCCTATGGGTAATACTCCTGGTTTCATTCCTGCCGATTTTTGAGAAATAATGAGACATTATTATCCATCATTTAATCCTACATTTGACTGAATATTAAGATTTTTCCTCAGTATTTCACAGTACAGTATCTGTCTAATATGTGCATACTAGTACACTTGATTTATTGTTTAAGTATTTCCTAATGATCAAATATATTATTCTAAAAGCTAGACTATTTCTAATTAAAACATTTCAAGTTTGACCTGATCAGTTACATCAATGAGTGTATCCAAGTATGAAATGGCTTCTTCAGGACCATGTTTTACAATATTACTCAGATAATGATCTAGACGTAAAACAAGGGGGTCCATACTAAAGTCTGTCAGCCCGGATGTTGTTGAATTAAAACATGGGGGTCCATACTAAAGTCTGTCAGCCCGGATGTTGTTGAATTAAAACATGGGGGTCCATACTAAAGTCTGTCAGCCCGGATGTTGTTGAATTAAAACATGGGGGTCCATACTAAAGTCTGTCAGCCCGGATGTTGTTGAATTAAAACATGGGGGTCCATACTAAAGTCTGGCAGCCCGGATGTTGTTGATGTAAAACAAGGGGATCCATACTAAAGTCTGGCAGGTCGGATGTTGTTGATGTAAAACATGGGGGTCCATACTAAAGTCTGACAGGTCGGATGTTGTTGATGTAAAACATGGGGGTCCATACTAAAGTCTGGCAGGTCGGATGTTGTTGATGTAAAACAAGGGAGTCCATACTAAAGTCTGGCAGGTCGGATGTTGTTGATGTAAAACATGGGGGTCCATACTAAAGTCTGACAGGTCGGATGTTGTTGATGTAAAACATGGGGGTCCATACTAAAGTCTGACAGGTCGGATGTTGTTGATGTAAAACAAGGGGGTCCATACTAAAGTCTGGCAGGTCGGATGTTGTTGATGTAAAACATGGGGGTCCATACTAAAGTCTGGCAGGTCTGATGTTGTTGATGTAAAACATGGGGGTCCATACTAAAGTCTGGCAGGTCGGATGTTGTTGACTCAGAGTGAGGATCAACAACCATCTAATTTTCCACATCACTGCTTGTCTCTCTGAAACCAAGCTAGCCAATGTTTGGCTGTCCTTTTAGAAAAACACCTGGTGTTGTACGTATGTCATTGAAGCTTGAATGCTTCATAGTCCAAATTGAGGTAATTTCATTCCAACTTCAAATCCAATCCATGAGTCGGATAAAATCTGAATTGAAAATAATGGTAAACTCTCCTACTCTCCAGGGTCAGTTGAATTGTGTTGAGATGGAGTTGACCCCAGCCTGCAGATGCAATATGTCGGAGAATGGATTTGACATTGCCGGCCAGTCACGGTCAATAGTCCCCAGTGGTTATTGACTGTGACCATTCCTGTGTCCTGGTTTACCTACTGGTCAGAGCAGCAGACCAAACCCCAGGCTAGGATCCAACAGGTCTGAATCACGACTGACCAGGTCCAGAGGAGTCACAGTCATGGCAGCTAGAGGAGCCAACACCCAACCATTTCCTATTACATCCAGTGGTACTTCAATCTGATCAGGAGTCGCACTTAAATGAACAACTAAACATCTTGCCATCTGTGGTCTATCAAATGTAACTAGGTTCATCTCGGATCATGACTGAAATCTGCTCGATTAACATTAGTATCTAAGTAAGAACAGAACCCGTTTTATACTCCCCAAAGAGTTATATTACATCTCACCTAATCTGAATACCGTTCCCCCATGACGTATTCAACCATTCAACCTGCTTGATCATAGATCCTATGTTCATCCAGCCTTTCTCTGGTATCCATTTCCCCACTGCCCTTACTACTGACAGAGTGAACAATAAGCCTACCTGCCTGTGAATACCTAGTTATTAGAACATCACACCAACGTTAGTTTTAGCCTTTGAGTCAATGAATGTGACGAACCTGCCTATGACAAGCGTCACCCACTCAGACACCAGCGTTCCACTGACTAGCTTTGCCATGGTGACGACCGTATCAAAAGACGTCTTGCTAATCCTGTGAAGTGAGGGTCTTAGTGGTCTGCTATGCTGCTTTTACCAGAGTGCTGCTACCGCTGATCCTACTGGTACATATGTGCTACACACACACACACACACACACACACACACACACACACACACACACACACACACACACACACACACACACACACACACACACACACACACACACACTGTCATGCTATAGAGGTGGAGGATGTTTGTATAGACTCCAATACACACGCCTATAGTATCCACTGACTCACATGATGACATGAACGCCATGAATTTCTACAGTATACATACACATGTTCATAAATTCATCAGAATGTACACACACACACACACCTATGTAGACAAGCAATCCCAGGCATACATTAACACAGGCAAACACACACACACTGCTGACCATGGCTATGCTGCAGATTTAGCCCAGAATGATTCCTTCCCTCCTCCTGATGCTAGTCAAACAGCCTCAGCTGCTGCCGCCGTGTGTGTGTGTGTGTTAATGTATGCCTGGGATTGCTTGTCTACACAGGTGTGCGTGTGTGTCTACCTATAAAGGCTGTAATAGAAGAGTGTGTGTCTTGTCATCTGGAGAGATTGAGCAGCTGAATCCACACCCTCAAATGTGAGCTTGTAGAAAGTGTGTTTTTCTGTAAGAGTGAGAGTCTACCTATAAAGGCTGTAGAGGAAGAGTGTGTCGTCTCGGTGACGGTGTGTGTGTCATTCTCTAACAGCTCTTTACCTTTTTTCTCTATACATGAGGATCATAAACTACACACACACGCACGCACAACATCGAAAGTGTTCAGAATAAAAGAGAGCCACTCACCCAACCACAAGTGAAAGGGAAGAGGTTGTGAATCCACTAAATCCAGCAGGGAGCTGCAGCAGAGATCCGTCTCCCTGTGTGTGTGAATGTGTGTGAAATTGTGTTCCAGGCACTCACTCTCTCACTCTCTCCCTCCCTCCTATTCTCGCTCTCTCTTATATTCTCTCTCACTCTCCCTCTCGTACTCTTGTTGGCTCCCTCTCTATCATTCTCTCTCTTCTTGTTCACTCTCCTCTCTGTCAGCCTCTCTTCTCCCTCCCTCCCTCTCTTCTCCCTCCCTCTTTCTCTCCCTCCCGTCTCTCTTTCTGCCCCTAACCCCCTGCATAAGTAGTCCAGTGTGAAGCTCTGTGACAATGCCTGTGGCCACACCTCACTGAGCAAATTGTTCATTAGGAGAGTCTCTCTACAGTGTGGACACTAGCCACTATATAGTTAGACGGGCAAGAATGTCTACACTCAATCTCAAGTACACTCAATCCCACTCACTTACAAGTACACTTACAAGTACACAACAAGTATACTTACAAGTACACAACAGACACAAATGTATTAGCAAGCACACACACACACACACACTTTGACAGTGTACAGTCGTGGCCAAAAGTTTTGAGAATGACACAAATATTAATTTCCATGTTTCCTGCTTCAGTGTCTTTAGATATTTTTGTCAGATGTTACTATGGAATACTGAGGTATAATTACAAGCATTTCATAAGTGTCAAAGGCTTTTATTGACAATTACATGACGTCACCAAACTGTTCCTTGATGGTTGGGAGAAGTTGCTCTCGGAGGATGTGTTGGTACCATTCTTTATTCATGGCTATGTTCTTAGGCAAAATTGTGAGTGAGCCCACTCCCTTGGCTGAGAAGCAACCCTACACATGAATGGTCTCAGGATGCTTTACTGTTGGCATGACACAGGACTGATGGTAGCGCTCACCTTGTCTTTTCCGGAAAAGCTTTTATCCGGATGCCCCAAACAATTGGAAAGGGGATTCATCAGAGAAAATGACTCCAGTCCTCAGCAGTCCAAACCTTTTGCAGAATATCAGTCTGTCCCTGATGCTTTTCCTGGAGAGAAGTGGCTTCTTTGCTGCCCTTCTTGACACCAGGCCATCCTCCAAAGGTCTTCGCCTCACTGTGCATGCAGATGCACTCACACCTGCCTGCTGCCATTCCTGAGCAAGCTCTGTACTGGTGGTTCCCCGATCCTGCAGCTGAATCAACTTTAGGAGACGGTCCTGGCGCTTGCTGGACTTTCTTGGGCGCCCTGAAGCCTTCTTCACAACAATTGAACCGCTCTCCTTGAAGTTCTTGACGATCCGATAAATGGTTGATTTAGGTGCAATCTTACTGGCAGCAATATCCTTGCCTGTGAAGCCCTTTTTGTGCAAAGCAATGATGACGTCACATTTCCTTCCAGGTAACCATGATTGACAGAGGAAGAACAATTCCAAGCACCACCCTCCTTTTGAAGCTTCCAGTCTGTTATTTGAACTCAATCAGCATGACAGAGTGATCTCCAGCCTTGTCCTCGTCAACACTCACACCTGTGTTAACGAGAGAATCACTGACATGATGTGTCCTTTTGTAGCAAGGCTGAAATGCAGTGGAAATGTTTTTTGGGGGATTCAGTACATTTGCATGGCAAAGAGGGACTTTGCAATTAATTGCAATTCATCTGATCACTCTTCATAACATTCTGGAGTAAATGAAAATTGCTATCATACAAACTGAGGCAGCAGACTTTGTGAAAATTAATATTTGTGTCATTCTCAAACCTTTTGGCCACGACTGTACTCTATTGAACATAATCAAACATGCATGCACACACACACACGTTATGTTCTTCTATCCTCGTGGGGACCTAAAATTAATTTCCATTCAAAGTCCTATTTTCCCTAAACCTACCATAACCCTAACCTTAAACTGTAACCCTAAACCTACTCCTAACCCTAAACCTAACCACTAACTCCTAACCTTAATTGTAAACTTAACCCCTAAGCTTAAAATAGCCTTTGTCCTCATGGAGACATGGGAAATGAATTTTTACTTGTTTTACTATCCTTGCAGGGACTTTTGGTCTGCTATCCAGTTGCAAACACACACACACACACACACACACACACACACACACACACACACACACACACACACACACACACACACACACACACACACACACACACACACACACACCACACCACACCACGCCACGCTAAACCCTCACATTATGTCATGCCTCCAGGTCTGTGAAGTTCACCTTTGACATGATTCAGAAAGGTCAATTTTTCAACCTCTGGCCGCTTTATCTTTGATGCCAATCTGAGATCTAAGATGTCCAATCAGAAATGTGTTAGGAAAATTATGATTAAATGAACAAATAGTTTTAAATGCAACTGTAACTAAGTAAACTTATACTCTGTTTTATTATATCTGATTAACAATATGAGTTCATAAGAAGGGATTGTGTGACAAGGACAAGGAGTAATTAAAGTTAATGAACACCATTCCAACTAGGAAGAAACGAATGGGTTGTGGATTAAGTAAACAGATAAGGTAGTTAACCTATGGTTGAACCGACGAAACTTGTTTTAGATAAGACAGTGAGTGCATTCCTAGGTTTTCTGTTAATTAGAACTGTCAGATAAGTGGTGATCGATAATGTTGAGGGGTCAAAAGTTAATTCAGTTGTGTTGTGTGTCCTGTGTATGTGCTGGGGGGGGGGGGTCAGAATGAACTCAGAATTAACCTTTAAAGTTCCCTTTGACCCGGTCTGGAGGAGGAGATTCATTTTAGCAGCAATGAAATTACGTCATGTTATTGTATATAAACTGTTGCTCGTGGTAACATGGGAGCACGCTCCGAGAATAAATTCTGTTACCTATTATTGATAAGACTGGTCTCCGTCTATTTTATGCAAACAAGAATCTTACAAATTCTCTTGAAATAGATTAAGGGAATTCAATTAATGAAAACACATTGGTATAATTAAATTACAGTAACAATTGGTCCTTCGAGCCGGATTCCACAAACTTGCCTCTGTCGTCCGAAGGGAAAGCCGAAAGCCGTGCACGGACGAGTCTGGACTCGTTATTTAAAGACCTGGCCTCTGGATTAAGGTTTAAAAAAACAGGCCGGTATAAAGATCTAAGGGCGACAGAGAAGGTGACGGAATCGAACCGGCATTGCTTTTCCCAGTCTACAGGACGAAGGTAAATAGTCTTTATTCTCGAATTTGGGAGGAATTATTTAAGATATTTTTGATTGAATGTTCTAAAGGAGTTTGGATTTAATCAATGATAGGTGCTTGAATATTCTGAACAAATACACTAGGTTTCTACTTTGAATTCTACCACAAATAAACATATAGGAAGGAAGGGATATAGTAAGTTTTGTTAGATAGGACGGTCATTCTGTACAAATAGGATAACCATTAATTCAAAAGACATACCTAAATATAAATTAGGCTTGGTGAGAAGGCAGGGTAACCTAGGCGAACGGGAAAACTGAACCTATTCAATACTGAAAGAAAGTAATATCCACGGAGGTGGTGAGGGAAACATAGTCTAGAGAAGTGAGATATGAGATATTAACGTTGAAAGTCCCAAGGAACAATAGTTTATAATGAGCTTATAATTGTATACGGGTGAAATTTAATGTCCGATCAAAAGTCAAATATATAGACGAAGTTTCCAGAAAGGAGAAATACATATAGAAACCCATACACATTGATTATCATTAAAGAGACACACACATAGTCAGACAGGAGAGCAACTAAAGTAACTGAGTAACAGTAAATAGCATATTAATAGAAATACACACACATAGAAGGTAAAAAATAGAAAGGCATAGATAAGTGATTAAATACCATAGCTACTAGTAACGGTAAGGATTTAACTAACATGGGTAGTAAATCCTCAAAGGAGGGCCCGGAACTAACGGGAGACGAGCGTTATATGGAACAGAGAGACAAAAGAAACATTGATTTCGGTCTAAAATGGAGAAAGAAATATGATGGCAGTCTAAATGTAGAAAAGCTGGAATCACTTATAAAACAGATACATAATGTGGAAAAAAAATGTGAAAAAGCAGAATAAACAGGGGTTACACACAGCCGGAGTTTGGCTTTCAGAAGCAAAAAAGAGAGTTGAGGATGAAAATAGGAGGAAACCCAAAAAGAGCCAAGATGCGCTGCCCTCCGCTCCCGCAGATGAAAAAGTTAGCCAATTGGGTGGGGGTGAGGGTAACAAACTATATCCTTCTCAAGTATACCAAGAATACAGAGGTAATCTTGTCGATGAGATAGTGGTTGTGAGAATACGGCTGCAGGAGCTACCTGCAATATCACCACTCATATATGTGAAGCCTGCTGAAGCCGAGGGAGGGATAATAGAGTTAGAAAAAGGAATAAAGTCGAGAAAAGTGGATAAGGTGAGTCAAAAGAAAAAGAGAAACTGTTTTAATTGTAATGAAACTGGACATTTCACCCGGGAGTGTAACACTCCCTGCAAACGTCACCATCAAGATTGTAATTTAACTGAGGGGAAGATCAGAGGCGACAATCGGGTAAAAAAAAAGGGATCAGATACAAAGAGAGCGAGATTAATGAGAATCCTCGCTGAGGAAAACTTTGGGCTTTTAAATTAGGGCTATTTTCTGTTGTCCCGATGCCGGAGTTACGAATACAGACATTTGTATGGGTCTATTTGCGGAGATTCTCAGTCAGTTCCATAGCGTTGGTGGTATAGTGGTGAGCATAGCTGTCTTGCGAACTGCAGTCCAGGGTTCGGTTCCCAGCTGAGGCGTTAACTAAAAATAAGTTAGTTTTTGGTTGTAATTAAACTAATTGTATGTTTTGCAGAGAAAGTTATAGTCACTAGTATTGGTATAAGATATAAACTGAACGTTTTAAATAGTTTGTTTGGTTCAAATTGAAAGACTAATACATTCAACTGAAAATAAGGACGGAGCGAATTTTGATGCAAGACGATGTCAGTTCACTAAATGATCTGTTTGAATAATGTATTGGGAATAGAGTCGTAATTAAAATGCTAAATCAAAGACGAGACAGTTACTTAAATCTAATGAATTCTAAATAATAACAAAGAGACAATTACGATAGATTTGTGCCCATCGAAATCTTCTTATAAATATTAGCGAATTGAGAGATGAGAGATGTTGATTGATGTTGTAAATTCTAATTCAAGATTCGACAGATGTGATATATTAGGTTTGGTTTATCGAACCCGTACTACTGTTACTGCAGACAGCCAACAATTATTTACAATTCATTTAAAGTCGTTGTGGCTTGGGCCGAGGTTGAGCGCTTGTTGATGACATCACTCGCAAGGCACTTTTGTCGCAACGGAAATTATGTTGTGACTGGGGGTAACGGAGAAAATTGTTTGTGTCTTTTAGAAGGAAAATGCATGCATTATGGTTTTGAGTCACTTTTCAGAAGTTGATAAAAAATTCCAAATACATTTTTAAAAGTAGCTGTAAGTCGTCAGGGTAGTCAGGAAATTCGCTAGGTGGGCATCATTGATTTGTGGTGTTTATTTGGACTGTATTTGGCTATGAGAAAGGGAGACTGGATGTCTGAATCATAAAACATGGTGATAATGGATTCTGATGGTTGTTGATTCCTGGTTTGATTGTTTAAGTAACACCAGTGAATTTGAGCACTGTTTCCATTGTGTGGAACAATGTTAAGGTATTAAATAAAGGTGAAATAATTAAAAATAAAAATAAAATACAAATCCTGCCTGGCTACAGCTCCATCTCTTCATTAATTCATATCTACTATTCGTAACAACATAATACAAGTCTGCCTCCCCCAAACTCTCCTTTCTGATAGTGCCGTAATACAAATCCTAAGTAGTACAAGCAGCTTCAAAGGGGCTTGATTTTAAACATCACACCGCTGTTATGTAGACCTCCTGTGCAGAGCATGTTAATGGTAACCAGGGGCTCAGCAATGGGCTCCCAGCCATTTCCCATGAGGCCGTAGTAGTCTGAGTTGGAAGTTTCAGCTTCTGTCTAGAGCGATCTAGTCAAACAAGCATTGATCTGCCTGTGTGTGTGTGTGTGTGTGTGTGTGTGTGTGTGTGTGTGTGTGTGTGTGTTTAAATGCCAGTGTTTAGGCCTACACCATGGCTCTAACAACGATCATAATCCAATCCCAACACACATCTACAGTATGTACAGTATGAAGATGTATTGAACAGTTGACCAAGGCACTGACTTTCTGAAGACAACAACATAACCCATTGGCACACAGTAACCTTTGCTGAGATATGCAAGTCCCCTTTGGCCTATGGTATGTTCATGTGATTGGTATCTCATGGAGTTGTTGTGCGTGTCGGGGTGATTCTACTGCCCGACAATGACTGGCGTCTTTAGGACACGAGGAGGTAGACAGACGTTTTCCCCAGAGAATAGGCAGTGTGTGTGTGTGTGTGTGTGTGTTCACTCTCTCTCCAACCCATCCCTATGTGTGTGTGTGTGTGTTCACTCTCTCTTCGACCCGTCCCTAGGTCTGTGTGTGTGTGTGTGTGTGTGTGTGTGTTCACTCTCTCTCCGACCCGTCCCTAGGTGTGTGTGTGTGTGTGTGTGTGTATTCACTCTCTCTCCGACCCGTCCCTAGGTGTGTGTGTGTGTGTGTGTGTGTGTGTGTGTGTGTGTGTGTGTGTGTTCACTCTCTCTCCGACCCGTCCCTAGGCTCCTTGCATCCGGACAGTATAAAACAATGGCAGCCTGTGAGGTTCATAAAGTTGCTTTGTTTGAAGGAAACACTAGAGTCGAATAGTCCATATTAGCTGTGCCATCTATAGCTCCACTGCCCCTTCCTTCTGTTCCTTTTATTAGAACACAGGATAACATATGGTTTTGTCATGGAACTATTCCAGTAGTGTTTTGATGCTGTTGAAGTAGGCCTGAAGTCTGTTTTTATGTTATCATTCTGTTGTTACAATTAAGCGTATACCAGTACACACACTCTCACATACACTTGCACACAGTACATTAGAACATACATTCACATAATAACATATCTCTCTCTCTCTCTCTCCCCATCTCTCTGTATGTTATCTCTATATCTCCTCATCTCTCTCTCCCTCTCTGTATGTTATTTCTCTCCCTCTCTGTATGTTATCTCTATCTCTCTCCCCATCTCTCTCTTCCTCTCTGTATGTTATGTCTATCTCCCCATCTCTCTCTCCCTCTGTATGTTATCTCTATCTCTCTCCCCATCGCTCTCTTCCTCTGTTTGTTATCTCTATCTCACCCCATCTCTCTCTCCCTCTCTGTATGTTATTTCTATCTCTCTCTCCCTCTCTGTATGCTCTCTCTCTTCCTCTGTATGTTATCTCTATCTCTCTCCCCATCTCTCTCTTCCTCTCTGTATGTTATCTTTATCTCTCTCCCCATCTCTCTCTTCCTCTCTGTATATTATCTCTTCCTCTGTATGTTATCTCTATCTCTCTCCCCATCTCTCTCTCCCTCTCTGTATATTATCTCTATCTCTCCCCATCTCTCTCTTCCTCTCTGTATGTTATCTCTATCTCTCTCCCCATCTCTCTCTTCCTCTGTATGTTAGCTCTCTCTTCCTCTGTATGTTATCTCTCTCTCCCCATCTCTCGCTCTCTCTCTCACACACACACACACGCACGCGTCTACCTACATAATCACGCTCACTGATACATATGCACTTTGCCCTTGCATGAGACATAAGCCATATGCTGGAACACTGTCGTGCATTTTAAGAAACCACACACACACACACAGTACACACAAACACACACAGTACACACACATATTGTATTTCCCTCCCTTAGATCGTCCTTATGAAAGGTTCCATGTAGACTGTGACAGTTGTATTAGACCGTGGTAGTGGTGCCACAACTCAGTCACATGGTTTCATATGCCTCTGGTGACCTTTTTTAGTTGACTAGTACACACTCACATACACAATGTACAAATAATATTATGTTATTTCCAAAGTATGCATACATATTGCTGTAGGGAAGACACACACCTGTATTTAAGAAGCTTAAAGTACCCTCTCCTTTCATTTGACTGTGTTTGTATTCATGTGTGTGAAGGAACTGCATCAATATTCACAGGATATTTGCATATTGAATAGAATCCCATTACATTGTCCACAGATACCAGCGTAAATATTGAGACATGCAGGCGTAAAGCACACACACACACACACACACACACACACACACACACACACACACACACACACACACACACACACACACACACACACACACACACACACACACACACAGATAACATACAGAGAGATGGGGAGAGAGAGAGAGCGAGAGAGAGATGTTATTACGTGAATGTATGTTCTAATGTACTGTGTGCAAGTGTATGTGAGAGTGTGTGTACTGGTATACGCTTAACTGTGTGTATATGTATGTGTTATAATCAGGGCTTCAAATAAACTTTTTGTTCCACTAGCCACTGTGGCAAGTACCAGCCAAAATATTTTTGGGGTGCAATAATTGCTCCAAAACACAAAGAAAATTGCTGAACATGCTTTGTAATGTCTCTAAAACAATAAATGTATTACTAGTAAGAAGTAACTAATGTGGTATATTTAAACAATAAGGCCTGAGGGGATGTGGTATATGGCCAATATACCATGGCTAAGAGCTGTTCGTAAGTACGACACAACACAGAGTGCCTGGACATACCAATGGCTTTCAGCCAATCAGCATTCAGAGCTCGAACCACCCAGTTTATAATGTTTAATTAAATGTTTTGTGACCTGAGTCTTTTAACCAAAATATCACAGATGAGACAAAACATGCTGAATAGGATTCGTAGTTGACCAGCTATGAAACAAAACGGCAGAAATACTTTGCCAGCAGCATTTGCTTATTTATAAAACCCTCTTAGGCCTCACTCCCCCCTGTCTGAGATATCTACTGCAGCCCTACTATAAATGTGATCAAACTTAACTATTTTTATTCACAGATACGAGTGAAATAGACATTTTACCCAGCAATGCCAAAATCTGGTGGGTGTTTCTTTTTATTTAAGCCCTGGTTATAATGCATTATAGCAGGTTGCAGATAGCTGGTGGATGCTGTTAGATGGCCAATAGAGATGACTTTGGTGGCCAGACTGATTTCCATTGGAGTGACAAGATACAGAGGGATACCTCACGGGTATATACTATTCACTCGTTGAAGGACACCGAACATTCTATATTGAAAACCTCAAATCAGGTGATTATGCTCACTTTTGAGGATGAAATGACAATACGTTTGAGCTAATATTCTATAAGAGGAAGAGGAGCTCAAGCAGTAGAATATTTAGGTGCCGGTACTCAGCTCCAGTGAGCTCCTGCCCAAGTCAACCACAGGATTTTGAGGATGGCATTTAAATAGAATTTAATTGATTGATTAATTGATTGATTGATTGAAACACAAATGACACCCAGTTTTTGGCAGTACAGGAATGCAAATGTAATGAGTCTCTTCCTGTGGGATGTTGCCTGATCAATGAGTGTATGTTTAATACAGTAGGTTGTATAGCCCAGGGGGATTAGACAGACTGTTCCATATGAATGATAGGTGATCGACAGAGCAAGAGAGGGGACAGGTGTCACAGACTGGAGAAAGAGGGATCTAGTTATTTGACAAATAGAGGTTGGAGTCTGTACCGAGAAGAAGGGAGAGATACAGAGAGAGTGAAAAGCCAAAAGAGAGGAAAGGGGATGAGAGAGAGGCAGAAAGAGAAAGGAAAATAGGTAGAATGTTGCGTAGAGAGAGAGAGAGAGAGAGAGAGAGAGAGAGAGAGAGAGTGTTTGTGAGGTCTGGGGTCTGCTCACCAACCAAGACT
Source organism: Oncorhynchus mykiss (assembly GCF_013265735.2). Classification (NCBI taxonomy): domain Eukaryota; kingdom Metazoa; phylum Chordata; class Actinopteri; order Salmoniformes; family Salmonidae; genus Oncorhynchus; species Oncorhynchus mykiss. The sequence goes on from NC_048579.1 coordinate 63,376,390, forward strand.
TCACAAAATTGGACAAACACCAAATTGAGACTCTGCACGCAGAATTCTGCAAAAATAAAGAGTCCCCTAAGCAAGCTGGTCCTGGGGCTCTGTTCACAAACACAAACACACCCTACAGAGCCCCAGGACAACAGTACAATTAGACCCAACCAAATCATGAGAAAACAAAAAGATAATTACTTGACACATTGGAAAGAATTTACAAAAAAACAGAGCAAACTAGAATGCTATTTGGCCCTACACAGAGAGTACACAGTGGCGGAATACCTGACCACTGTGACTGACCCAAAATTAAGGAAAGCTTTGACTATGTACAGACTCAGTGAGCATAGCCTTGCTATTGAGAAAGGCCGCCATAGGCAGACATGGCTCTCAAGAGAAGACAGGCTATGTGCTCACTGCCCACAAAATGAGGTGGAAACTGAGCTGCACTTCCTAACCTCCTGCCCAATGTATGACCATATTAGAGAGACATATTTCCCTCAGATTACACAGATCCACAAAGAATTCGAAAACAAATCCAATTTTGAAAAACTCCCATATCTACTGGGTGAAATTCCACAGTGTGCCATCACAGCAGCAAGATTTGTGACCTGTTGCCACGAGAAAAGGGCAACCAGTGAAGAACAAACACCATTGTAAATACAACCCATATTTATGCTTATTTATTTTCCCTTGTGTTCTTTAACCATTTGTACATTGTTACAACACTGTATATATATATATATATATATATATATATATATATATGTGTATAATATGACATTTGTAATGTCTTTATTGTTTAGACATTTCTGTATGTGTAATGTTTACTGTTAATTTTTATTGTTTATTTCACTTTTGTATATTATCTACCTCACTTGCTTTGGCAATGTTAACACATGTTTCCCATGCCAATAAAGTACCTTGAATTGAATTGAATTGAGAGAAAGGGAGAGAGAATTCTAAACAGTAGAAAGAGAGAGAGAGAGAGAGAGAAAGGGAGAGAGAGAGTTCTAAACAGTATACAGAGAGAGAGAGAAAGGGAGAGAGAGAGTTCTAAACAGTATACAGAGAGAGAGAGAAAGGGAGAGAGAGAGTTCTAAACAGTATAAAGAGAGAGAGAGAAAGGGAGAGAAAGAGAGAGTTCTAAACAGTAGAAAGAGAGAGAGAGAAAGGGAGAGAGAGTTCTAAACAGTAGAAAGAGAAAGAGAGAAAGGGAGAGAGAGAAAGGGAGAGAGAGAGTTCTAAACAATAGAAAGGGAGAGAGAGAGTTCTAAACAGTAGAAAGAGAGAGAGACCCATATTTATGTTGATTTATTTTCCCTTTTGTACTTTAACTGTTTGCACATAATATGACATTTGAAATGTCTTTATTCTTTTGGAACTTTTGTGAGTGTAATTGTCACGCCCTGACCTTAGAGAGCTTTTATTGTCTCTATTTTGGTTTGGTCAGGGTGTGATTTGGGTGGGCATTCTATGTTCATTTTTCTATGTTTTGTATTTCTTTGTTTTGTTTTGGTTCTCAATCAGGGACAGCTGTCTATTGTTGTCTCTGATTGGGAACCATACTTAGGCAGCCCTTTTTCCCACCTGTGATTGTGGGTAGTTGTCTTTGTTTGTTGGCACTATAGGCTTTAGCTTCACGGTTGTTTTTGGATTGTTTATTGTTTTGTCGGCGTCATATAAATAAAGGAATATGTACGCTCACCACGCTGCACCTTGGTCCTCTTCATTCAACGGCCATGACAGAACTGCCCACCACCAAGGGACGAAGCAGCGTGGTAAAGACATAAAGGCAGCGAAGGAAGAGCGGCGGTGATATGAGGAGGCTAACCATCGAAGCAGGCACGAGAGGCAGCCCGCACACAGGGATTGTGGCAGAGTCAGGATTCAGACCTGACCTGTTGGAGGGTGTGTGTGTGAGGTGGGGTAAAGGCATGAGGAGGGCACTTCTGGGGCAGGGCCCAGGGGGACTAGGAGGTGTTTTCTGGGACTCTGACATTTATCTTTCTGACTGCTCCTGAAAGTGATCCTGCTGAGTCCGACACAGGAAATCTCAGGCTTTCCAAACACACACCAACGCCACGGAACAACAACACACACACGCACAGCCAAACTGACAACACACCTACACACACACACACACAGCTCCACTGGAAACAGACACACAATCAAACTGACAACAGACATACACACACACACAGCTCCACTGAAAATATGCACTGACAACATACACACAATCCAATTGACAACACACATGGCCCTGGTGAAACCCCAATGAGTAGAGTGATAGTGGGATGGGGGTTTTGAGGTACATGGGACCCTCCTCAGCTAAAGCACAAAATAATCCTTTAATTAATGGTAATATGATTAGCTCATTACATATGTTATAACCAATTTCAATATATTCTTATAGCAGTAAATGATCTCAAAATGAAGTATAACAATGTATGTCAATAAAGGAATAGGAATATACTGCTATCTATACCTTGTGGGTCCCTAGGACCAGAACTGAACAACAACAATTCTACCAATGATGAGACATACGCCCTGTTTAAATCCCCTAAAAATGCAGTAACCCACCCTCCCTTCCTTGAGGTAATGATAGGATTTACGAAAGGAGAAATCCTTTCTATATTTAAACTAGGCCTGAACTTCCACTTTGACGACAATTGACAAAGTAATGTACTTGGTGTCTGGCACCACCATGTGGCAGTACAGGGAATTGCTTTGGTATGCATCTACAACAGAACATGTACTTTTCTCCATGTCTGCTAACAATCCTTCATCATGACCAATAGAATAACACACAGTAGCAGCCTCATGTACTGCGGTGTGTGCATACTGTCGTGTTATTAGATACTTTTGATGACGGAAGGTCAAATCGGGGGACATGACAGAGGCCTACTTTTCCAGTATGAAACCCTGAAGCACAGATCTGCTGTCATACTTGGCAGGAAAACGTCATACTTGGCAGGAAGAGGCTGTTCTTTTCAAATATTTGCCTCAGTCGAACAGCCAAGAGAACAAACATGCCTTTTCGTACAAGAGCGGCATGAGCCCGATGCCATTTGTGAAACTATGATCAATAGGTTATCGATGTTCAATTATTTACAATGTAAATAAACAGTCCTAAAATGCAACGGAAAGACATGTCCAATAACATGAGTTCTGTTTGTGGACCGAGACACCGAGTTGGTTGTTGCCCACTGCATGAATTGAAGCGCACAAGCAATTAAAAAAAGGAAGGTATGTCTGTGGACTGTGGTGGTCTTGCCAACACCTGTCCTCTTCAAGACAAAACTAACAATGGGGGACAAAGAGTTGGCATGATGACACAAACAGGCAGTTTTCTCCATCTGTAACTAAACTTCGAAACCTGCTCTAATTCTTTCCCCTGTTCCTTCCCCCAGTAACTCCCACTCTGGGACAACCATGTCTGTGATAGTGGGAGCAGAGCGGTTCATAGCCCAGAGCATCATCTACTACTACACCAGCCAGAGACCCCCTCCCACTCTCACCATCTCCACCACCTCCTCCTTATACTCCCATCTAGACTCTCCTCTTCCCTCCCATCGTAGTCCCTCTCCACCCCCTTGCTCCCAGACTTCCCCTCTCACCACAATGTTTCCTCAACTCTCACCTCTTAATTTTTGGATGTACCAATCCTCTCTCGATCTTCGCCCTCCTCCCCCTGTCCCATCCTCCTGTTTTTCCCGTGGCTTGGCGTCCGAACGGGGGCCATGGCGAAGTACCGGGACCTCTACCTGGAACGCGGCCTGGACATCCTATCTGTGGAGAGCACTGTGTGGCACTTCCTGTGGCCTCGCTGGGGGCTGGAGTACGGGGCTGAGGTCCTGGAGGTCCTGGGAGACCCGCGTTTCAAAGGTCGCCCCCTTCTGGTCCACGCCTTCTCCATCGGCGGGTACACCTTCACCCAGCTGCTCAGCCAGATGGACAGGGAGCCACACAAGTACCCAGGCCTGGCCCAACGTCATAGTAACTACTAGTGCATCAACTACCCATAACAATTCTCCATTCCATGGTAAGCATGGTAACCATCCAAACAGGGATAACCTGTTCAGAAGTGTGTAACATTAATGTTTAGGACACAGAGCTGCTGCAGTGAGTGTATCATGCTGTCTATGACAGCATGGTGGTCGGGTCACTGGAGCATATGGCTAAAGGTGAGAGAGGGGAAGGAAAGGAGGTAGGATTGTCAGTTTGGATTATTACTCTGAGAAAGGAGAGAGATCTGCTACTGAGACGGTGTGTGTATGGATTAGTTTGTGTGTGGATGGGTTAGTTTGTGTGTGGGTGTGTGTATGGGTTAGTTTGTGTGTGGGTGTGTGTATGGGTTAGTTTGTGTGTGGATGTGTGTATGGGTTAGTTTGTGTGTGGGTGTGTGTATGGGTTAGTTTGTGTGTGGGTGTGTGTATGGGTTAGTTTGTGTGTGGGTGTGTGTGTATGGGTTAGTTTGTGTGTGGATGTGTGTATGGGTTAGTTTGTGTGTGGGTGTGTGTATGGGTTAGTTTGTGTGTGGGTGTGTGTGTGTATGGGTTAGTTTGTGTGTGGGTGTGTGTATGGGTTAGTTTGTGTGTGGGTGTGTGTGTATGGGTTAGTTTGTGTGTGGGTGTGTGTATGGGTTAGTTTGTGTGTGGGTGTGTGTATGGGTTAGTTTGTGTGTGGGTGTGTGTATGGGTTAGTTTGTGTGTGGGTGTGTGTATGGGTTAGTTTGTATGTGGATGTATGTATGGGTTAGTTTGTGTGTGGGTGTGTGTATGGGTTAGTTTGTGTGTGGGTGTGTGTGTATGGGTTAGTTTGTGTGTGGGTGGATGTGTGTATGGGTTAGTTTGTGTGTGGGTGTGTGTATGGGTTAGTTTGTGTGTGGGTGTGTGTATGGGTTAGTTTGTGTGTGGGTGTGTGTATGGGTTAGTTTGTGTGTGGGTGTGTGTATGGGTTAGTTTGTGTGTGGGTGTGTGTATGGGTTAGTTTGTGTGTGGGTGTGTGTGTATGGGTTAGTTTGTGTGTGGGTGGATGTGTGTATGGGTTAGTTTGTGTGTGGGTGTGTGTATGGGTTAGTTTGTGTGTGGGTGTAACAGGGTTATATTGGTGATTCCCCTTGCCACTTTATTGTTAAGCCAATGGGTTTTTGGTTTGAGTTTGTTTTGCCTTCACCTACTCAACATGGCATCTTATTGGCTGGTTTGCGTAGCTTGCTTACGAGGGGGGATGTTCCAGTTAGAATCGTCCCAGTGAACAAGCACCAAACCAGCGGTAAGTTGTTGGTTGCAAAGCACTGTACATCAAAAGTTATTTTTACACTCTCAAGTGATGATTTAAATGTACAATTTATATCAAATTGTTTGTAAATGTTATTCGAACATCACACATAAGATGCAGCGTTTTTTTTTAGAATATTTGTTGTGCATTTTGTTGTAGAGAATTCCCGCCAGTATTAGCTAGCAACTTACTGTGTCTGGTGGGGGGGTTCATATATTTTGTACAGTGCGTGAGTGCAGAGTTGGATGGTGAGACGTGCATTGCATGACGTGCAATTTTGTTTCGTTCTTATCAGGTACATTGTTAAAGATATTATATTGTATATTGTAATTGTATTATTTTGGTAACTAGCCCAGTGAACAAGCACCAAACCAGCGTGCGTGAGTGCAGAGTTGGAGGGTGAGACGTGCATTGCATGACGTGCAATTTTGTGTCGTTCTTATCAGAATAAAGCTACATGACTGGTGCTACATGTTGGAGTTCCGTGTCGATGACTGATTGTACACAACGCAAGACGAGTACTGTTACATGGGTGTGTGTATGGGTTAGTTTGTGTGTGGGTGTGTGTGTATGGGTTAGTTTGTGTGTGGGTGTGTGTGTATGGGTTAGTTTGTGTGTGGGTGTGTGTGTATGGGTTAGTTTGTGTGTGGGTGTGTGTATGGGTTAGTTTGTGTGTGGGTGTGTGTGTGTATGGGTTAGTTTGTGTGTGGGTGTGTGTATGGGTTAGTTTGTGTGTGGATGGGTTAGTTTGTGTGTGGGTGTGTGTGTATGGGTTAGTTTGTGTGTGGGTGTGTGTATGGGTTAGTTTGTGTATGGATGTGTGTATGGGTTAGTTTGTGTGTGGATGTGTGTATGGGTTAGTTTGTGTGTGGGTGTGTGTGTATGGGTTAGTTTGTGTGTGGGTGTGTGTATGGGTTAGTTTGTGTGTGGATGGGTTAGTTTGTGTGTGGATGTGTGTATGGGTTAGTTTGTGTGTGGGTGTGTGTGTATGGGTTAGTTTGTGTGTGGGTGTGTGTATGGGTTAGTTTGTGTGTGGATGGGTTAGTTTGTGTGTGGATGTGTGTATGGGTTAGTTTGTGTGTGGATGTGTGTATGGGTTAGTTTGTGTATGGGTTAGTTTGTGTGTGGATGTGTGACAGAGAAAATCATTTAAAATGTAATTAACCTTGACCGGTAAATAAATAACCTAATCATGACCAATAGAATAACACACAGTAACAACCTTATGTACTGCAGTGTGTGCATACTGTCCTGTCATGAGATACTTTTGACAAATGACATAGGCCTACTTTCCCAGTATGACCCCTCATACTAGGAAAGACACCGACATTCTTATCAGGAAGAGGATGTTCTTTTGAAATATGTGCCTCTGTCGAACAGCCAAGGAACAACTCTGTCTTTTCATCTTGTTCTATAGTTAATCACAATGTATGAAGTCAGAACGTGCAAGAGCGGCGCGCGCCCGATGCCATTTGTGAAACTATGATAAATTGGTTATGCATTTACACTTATTTACAGTGTAATGATGACAGTTCAAACAGTCCTAAAATGCAACGGAAAGACAGGTCCGATAATATGATTTCTGTTTGTGGACCGTGACAACGGACCTGGGCTCTCGTGACATTTAACGGCAAATGGAAAAGCGTATGTGAATATGCAGTTGAGTTTGTTTTTCCGCGCCCACTAGGTGAAACGAAGGGCACGAGTAAAACCAGGACACGGAACGGACTGGAGCGGCGCAGAATCGAATAAACTCAGGATCTTGAAAGTTGTGGTTATTTCCAACCCTATCGAGTTCGTTTATAACGGACGGTTCATGAATGCTCGAATCTATTAAAGTGGTTAATTCACAGAAAGAAGACCGTGGAGGGTGGGCAGATTTTCAACTGCTATGAGGATTCTCAAATTCTTCATGGGGTACAGATGCAGAACTCTATGAACGCTGCCTGCTGTGTGACGTTGGCTTTGTTTGAAGAAGTTGCATCAAACTGGGTATGTAGAAATGACAGATGCTGAGCTATTTAACCATTTCATTATTTGCCTAATATAAGTTATTTGATTATTAAGTAATAAGAGCTAAGACACTACAGTTCACATAAACGTTTTAAGCTTAGGACAGTTCAACAACACAACCAAGGATGCAGCCTGTCCATGTGGTGATATGTTTCAGTCTTACAGCAGTCTTCAATAAAGGTTCAATAAAAGCACAGATACAGGTCCATTTTGTTAATATGCTCTACTATGCTCTACTACTTCATGCCAAATAACTTAAATTAAGCAAATAATAATAATGGTTTTTTTTTTGCTCATATTTCCTGGCCTGGTCCCAGATCTGTTTGTGGTCTTGCCAACACCTGTCATCATCAACCCAAATATGACAATGAGTGACAAAGAGTTGGCATGATGGCACAGACTGACACAGACAGTTTTCTCCCTCTGTTCTACTCCTGCGTTAATTCTTTCCCCTTTTCCTTCACCACAGTAACTCCCAATCTGGGCCAGACATGTCTGTGATAGTGGGAGAGTGGCGGTTCATAGCCCAGAGGGTCACCAGAAGCATCACATACTACTACACCAGCCGGACACCAGGGGGCAATAACCCATCCCCCTCTTCTCCCACCATCTCCCCCACCTCCTCCCATCTAGACACTCCTTTTCCCTCACCCTCCCTCTCCACCCCCTTGCTCCCAGACTTGCCCTCTCACCACAACGTTTCCTCAGTTCTCACCCCTTCCCCTTTGGATGTACCAACCCTCTCTCCATCCTCGCCCTCCTCCTCCCCCCGTCCCCTCCTCCTGCTTTTCCCGTGGCTGGGCGCCCGACCGGGGGCCATGGCGAAGTACCGGGACCTCTACCTGGAACGCGGCCTGGACATCCTATCTGTGGAGAGCACTGTGTGGCACTTCCTGTGGCCTCGCTGGGGGCTGGAGTACGGGGCTGAGGTCCTGGAGGTCCTGGGAGACCCGCGTTTCAAAGGTCGCCCCCTTCTGGTCCACGCCTTCTCCATCGGCGGGTACACCTTCACCCAGCTGCTCAGCCAGATGGTCAGGGAGCCACACAAGTACCCAGGCCTGGCCCAACGGGTCGTAGGACATGTCTATGACAGCATGGCGGTCGGGTCGCTGGAGCATATGGCTAAAGGTGAGAGAGGGGAAGGAAAGGAGGTAGGATTGTCAGTTTGGATTATTACTCTGAGAAAGGAGAGGGATCTGCTACTGAGACGGTGTGTGGGTGTGTGTATGGGTTAGTTTGTGTGTGGATGTGTGACAGAGAAAATAATTGGAAATGTAATTAACCTTGAAAATAATCTGTGTGTGTCTGTGTGTGCCTTAGGCCTGGGTCTGACCCTGTTCCCTCATATCGAGCCCCTGGTGCGATACACTGCTCTGCTCTACTTCTGGCTCTTCAAGTCCCAGACGGTGTACTACTACGACAAGTCAATCCAGGTCTTCTACAACAGCCCCGTCACCGCCCCGGCGCTCTTCTTCTTCTGCGAGAACGACGCGCTGTGCGACCCCGTCGCCATGGAGGCGGTCTTCGACTTCTGGAGGAAGCGGGGCATTGCTGTGGAAACCAGGAAGTGGAAGGAGTCTGTGCACGCTGCTCATCTACGCTGTCACCCAGAGGAGTATCTCTCCACACTGGATAATTTTTTTCACTCGCTCAACATCGCCCCCCCCAGGGCTAAGATGTAGATCATTCAATAAAGCCTGCATACTCATGTGCCAAAACAAATGTTATAACAGATGTTATAACAAAATTATAACATAGTGTAGTCATGTAGCATGTAAACTTTTATCCACAGAAACTTGTTTGCCACATACTCAGCATATGGGTCACGAGGGAATCAAACCCTCAACACACTAGTTTTACTTCCCTGTTGCTATAATAACAACATATCCAATCCTAACTCCTAGCATGTGTTTTGACTGTGCTACGTATTATTATCTATTTGTACAGATATAGGATCTTAATTTGACCTGCATTGTCGTAGCAAAATAATGAATGTTTAGTCCATAATGTTTCTTGATCAGTGTTCAGGCTATTAAAAGTTGGCAACATTAAAAGTGCACTACTGTTAATATAATTGTGTTCGTGTGTGTTTTCAGTGAATTTTCTGTGAATGTATGTAAATCACGAAGCTCATCTTAATGTCCTGGAAAATTCTCAGCAACAGGTGTGATCAAATGAAGTTACTATATCTGTATGTGAGCTTACTCAATATTGTCCATGACACAGTCCACATGCACCAGACAAGGCCACAGTCACTATCTTTAAGGTGAAACACATGACAGACACAACTCACTACACGTTGATTTGCAATAATGAATTATTTAGTATTTGATTGTAATTGTTTTTACATGAGTATATATTCATTCTCAATAGCTGGTGACAGGGTGTACAGTGGGAGAGAGGAAGAGAGAGGGAGAGGAAACATTTTGAAGATGAGAAAGAACTGAAGAGGAGGAATACAGAAAGGAGTGGGAGGGTTTGAAGAAAGGAATGAAATAGAAAAGAAACACAGGAGATAGGGAAGAGATGATATGAGAGAGGTGGAAAAAAAGAGAGACAGGCTACTGAGAAGTCTGGACAAGAATTCAAGAAGAGGTACTGTATATTTAAATCTCTTCAGTCACAGAGAACCAGGACCTGTTCTGGAAGTAGGTGCCTGTCAATTCAATGAGTAGTGAGTGACAAACAATCTGTGGGAGGTTTTCTTATCAGTCATTTCCGGCAACTGTTGCATATTCAATCTAGTTTGTATTAAACTTTTAATGTCTATTTTGGTCTCACAAAACTGAGTTTTCTTTATGAGGAAGCAAAGGGTTAAGTATGTGACGACGTATCACGGCCAAGGGTACATCCTGTGAAATCCCATCCCCATGTGATGTTGACTGCACACACCCCAGCAGACATAGGTTTGCACTTGCGGAACAACCTGTGTCTAACCTCTGGCACCGGCATAGACTTTGAACCATTCATAAATATAGGCACGTGCATGTGTAACGGGGTAGAACCGTTGATATTGTGAACGAAGCCTTGTTGGGCTGTCAGTCCCAGGTGTGGCTCATTTATCCTACGTTACACACAGTAAGTGTTCAGAAAGCAGACTGAATAAAGATAGAAAATAAACTAATGGGTCAAATAGTATCATAATAAAATAGGTAGACTGTTAGACGCATGAACACTGTTGTTACACCTGGTCTTAGAGCAGTTTGATTATTCTGTAGGGAAATCCAAGACACTCCATTTAGTATGCCATGTCATACTTACAGCAAACATGAAAGTAGGGTAGCTGGATGGGTGGGCGTATAACATAAAAGTCTAGCAACCCAAATGTTTAGAGTTTGAATCTCATCCCAGACAACAAACATTTTAGCTAATGATCAACTTATTTCTCTCTATTTTACCTATATATTTTTAATGTATTGATATGTAGGCTATGTGTGCTGTTTTTAAATGTATGTAGTTCTGTCCTTGAACTGTTCTTGACCACCACCAGCCCCTACGATGGAGGGGATAAGACCTCTTCAGAGGACCACCACCAGCCCCTACGATGGAGGGTATGAGACCTCTTCAGAGGACCACCACCAGCCCCTACGATGGAGGGGATAAGACCTCTTCAGAGGACCACCACCAGCCCCTACGATGGAGGGGATAAGACCTCTTCAGAGGACCACCACCAGCCCCTACGATGGAGGGTATGAGAGCTCTTCAGAGGACCACCACCAGCCCCTACGATGGAGGGTATGAGACCTCTTCAGAGGACTATCACCAGCCCCTACGATGGAGGGTATGAGACCTCTTCAGAGGACCACCACCAGCCCCTACGATGGAGGGTATGAGACCTCTTCAGAGGACTATCACCAGCCCCTATGAAGGAGGGTATGAGACCTCTTCAGAGGACCACCACCAGCCCCTATATTGGAGGGTATGAGACCTCTTCAGAGGCCCACCACCAGCCCCTACGATGGAGGGGATAAGACCTCTTCAGAGGACCACCACCAGCCCCTACGATGGAGGGGATAAGACCTCTTCAGAGGACCACCACCAGCCCCTACATTGGAGGGTATGAGACCTCTTCAGAGGACCACCACCAGCCCCTACGATGGAGGGTATGAGACCTCTTCAGAGGACCACCACCAGCCCCTACGATGGAGGGGATAAGACCTCTTCAGAGGACCACCACCAGCCCCTACGATGGAGGGGATAAGACCTCTTCAGAGGACCACCACCAGCCCCTACGATGGAGGGGATAAGACCTCTTCAGAGGACCACCACTAGCCCCTACATTGGAGGGATTGGATGGTTTGATGACATTCCATGCAGCCATTATTATAGGCCCTTCTCCCCTCAGCAGCCTCCACTGTACTGTGGATTGAGAAGAATACTGCCCAGAACAGTGTTATTGAGAGCAGCCTCCACTGTACTGTGGAATGACAAGAAGAATACTGCCCAGAACAGAGTGAGATGGAGAGCAGCCTCCACTGTATTGTGGAATGACAAGAAGAATACTGCCCAGAACAGAGTGAGATGGAGAGCAGCCTCCACTGTACTGCTCGGCCTCTGACCGCAATGCACTACAGAGGGTAGTGCGTATGGCCCAGTACATCACTGGGGCTAAGCTGCCTTCCATTGGGGAGACAATTTGGAGAAACACGAATGTAAGACATGAAACATCGAGGAGATTTAAAACTAATGATTTGAGTTTGAGGGGATTATCATAATTATTAGGTTTTGTTTTTGTAGTAAACGTTTGGGTTTACTAAGGGGATTACTAAGGGGATTTCCATGTTCCCAGAGACAAGATATCTTAAAGGGGTACACTCACATATGGAATATTAGGAGTTTTATTTTCTGAGTTTTAATTAGGCAAGTGATTTTTTTAAAGATAAAGGGTTCTTTAATATGTCTAATATGGTATGGAACACGAATGTAAGGGGGTGGTGTAACCTTTGACCTGCTTTCATGGCTCTCCCGGGTGGTCTGATCAGCCACAGGTTGGTGCCATTTGAATAATGAATTTGTGGTCATAGGTTTTTAAAGGTAAATTAATTATAATGGAGTAGAATTGAGGCAGGACAGATTATGGGGAGCGGGGGAACAAACTCTAGTGAGGAAGAAGGCCAGGTTCAGGATTCTGCTTTAAATATTGTCTGTGAAGGTTTCGAATTGGCTACTATTGATTGAGATAACCTTAATTAACCTATATAAGGACTTTAGAAATTTGCCACCATAGACATGTTTTTAAAAAAAAAGAGCTACAGACAGATAGGGGAAAAAGGCAGACAGAAGAGCCCTCCCCGCGCTGCGGAGACCTTGAAGGTTGGAGAGCAGAGAGGAGAAGTTTTAGAAGGGGCGCCAGCACGAGCAAAGATAACAGAATGTGTAGATAACAGTTACCGAGTTACAGTTCTGGGGTTGGAGAAGAGGGTATCCTTATAGCATAGGGGATCCCACAAAGGTGGATAGGTTTTCCATGATGTGGGGGAAACCTGGGAGCACTGTTGGACTTTGTAAATGTGATGAAATCCTACTAACCATCAAAACTATTGAGCTCTCTGATGCAGGCACTTACACCCTCGGACTACAAAGGACCGGGACAGACACGATGGGTGTGTTTTCTATTAAGGTGCTGCAAAAACCACAGAGGTCCCAGACGAACCAGAGCCAGACACACTCCTCTACCACCCCTGGACCGAACCTGCCACCCACCATCACTGTGTCAAATCCCATTCAGGTAATTAACGTTAGAGACTATTCAGCTATTGATCAATTAGGCACTGAGACTGGTTTTGATGGTAGTGACAATTTGTGGCTGTCCTATATGAGGTATACAGCTAAAACCCTGAAAAGAAATGACTGCATTATCTGTGGTCATGCTAGACCTGTTCTGGCTACACACCCATTTGCTATAGGAGAAGGAGATGGGTGGTTGTGTATTCTGAGAGGTTTTAACCAGGTTCAGCCCAATTCAACTCTCTGTTCCTCTTTGAGCCTTGTGTTTCCTACAGTACCTCCTCATCGGGCCCCTTGGGGTGTTAAGGCATATGGGGGAAATTACAGTTGCATCACGGGTACAGGTAATGGCATAGACTATGGGAGATTGCCTGAAGCTGATTGCAGTAGTAACATAACCATTAATGCCACTTGGCCAGTTGCAGGCCTAAACCAAACTAGTGGTCTGGCTGATGTGTGGTGGATCTGTGGACCCAAAAGAGTGCTGAGACCCATTCTTAGAGGAGACTGGCAAGGTACGTGTGCTCTGACCAGTTTGATAATTCCACTGACCATTGTTGATGTTACTGCTGAGCAGCTGTTGGGTTCTGTATCCAGGGGGCCTGAAAGCATTCCATCCCGTGGAACATAGACGTAGTGCTCCATGGACGGAGGATGTAGTTGACATACACACTAATCTGTTGGGGGTAGGAATGATGGACTCTGGCACTTACTACCTATTATGGGTCCAGCCATAGTGGATGCTAGACAGACTGCATGGATTAATTACATCTACTATAATCAACAGCGTTTTGTGAATTACTCCAGTGATGCACTCACTGGTATGTCTGAACAGCTTGAGGCCACATCTAGGGTTGCCAGACAGAATAGACTTGCTTTAGATATGCTTCTTGCCAGTCAGGGGGGTGTCTGTAAGATGTTCGGTGAACAATGTTGCACGTATATTCCTAATAACACCAGTCCAGATGGTAGTATATCTAAGGCCCTTAGTGGGCTTGATGCACATCTGCTGAGATGAGGACCATGGCGGGGGTGGAGGAGTCTGGACTGTTCTCTTGGTTGGGAGCCTGGTTTGGTAAGTACACTGGTATGGTGGTTACTGGATCTCTGACCCTAATTCTTGTATTTTTATTATTGATGTGTTGTGCTGCTTGCATCATACCGTGTTTTAAGAAGTCTGTTACAGATGTGGTGAAGGCTTCAGGCATGATGATGTGTTGTGCTGCTTGCATCATACCGTGTTTTAAGAAGTCTGTTACAGATGTGGTGAAGGCTTCAGGCATGATGCCTTTGCTTGATGCTCCAGTTGGAGATGCTGATACTGAATCATGCTTTCAGGGAAGGATGGGACTGACTGAGGATGACCCATGGTATGCTGTGGGTGAGGATGGGACTGACTGAGGATGACCCATGGTATGCTGTGGGTGAGGATGGGACTGACTGAGGATGACCCATGGTATGCTGTGGGTGAGGATGGGACTGACTGAGGATGACCCATGGTATGCTGTGGGTGAGGATGGGACTGACTGAGGATGACCCATGGTATGCTGTGGGTGAGGATGGGGCTGACTGAGGATGACCCATGGTATGCTGTGGGTGAGGATGGGACTGACTGAGGATGACCCATGGTATGCTGTGGGTGAGGATGGGGCTGACTGAGGATGACCCATGGTATGCTGTGGGTGAGGATGGGACTGACTGAGGATGACCCATGGTATGCTGTGGGTGAGGATGGGGCTGACTGAGGATGACCCATGGTATGCTGTGGGTGAGGATGGGACTGACTGAGGATGACCCATGGTATGCTGTGGGTGAGGATGGGGCTGACTGAGGATGACCCATGGTATGCTGTGGGTGAGGATGGGACTGACTGAGGATGACCCATGGTATGCTGTGGGTGAGGATGGGACTGACTGAGGATGACCCATGGTATGCTGTGGGTGAGGATGGGACTGACTGAGGATGACCCATGGTATGCTGTGGGTGAGGATGGGACTGACTGAGGATGACCCATGGTATGCTGTGGGTGAGGATGGGACTGACTGAGGATGACCCATGGTATGCTGTGGGTGAGGATGGGACTGACTGAGGATGACCCATGGTATGCTGTGGGTGAGGATGGGACTGACTGAGGATGACCCATGGTATGCTGTGGGTGAGGATGGGACTGACTGAGGATGACCCATGGTATGCTGTGGGTGAGGATGGGACTGACTGAGGATGACCCATGGTATGCTGTGGGTGAGGATGGGACTGACTGAGGATGACCCATGGTATGCTGTGGGTGAGGTAGTAGAATAAATATTACACCACCACAGTTCCTTCTTTTACATTTTATTTTATGATACGTTTTTTCTTTCCAGTATGTTTGTTCTCCCTGTTGTGAAGGTTTGGAGTCCCTGGGTGGCATGGTGCCCACCTGGTGCAGGATAGGAGTAGCTGAGAGGACCAGATGGTTTATAATAATGCTTTGCTCTGCTTTACTCTGTTTTCCATGACCAAAGTTTTATCCTACATCTTTACATTACTTGTCAATAAACAATAAAGTTGTACCTTGTTTCTGTAAAAAAAAAAAAAAGTTTATAAACTTTTTATTATTTTCATGAAATGCTATTAACATATTACTATGTTGGGACCGCTGAAATAAAGGATAATGAGTGACACCCTAGGGGGTGTCAAAAGGGGGACTTAAATTTAACACCATTTTCTTTTATTCTGTTTTTAAATGAACTGTTGTTCTCTTTTGACATGAGGGTTTTAAGTTCCTAGGTGTCTGGTAGCCAATCTAGTACATAGTGGGATCGAATGGAGGACATGAAGGTATTTTAAACTTTGTAACTGTTATATGATACAAGTCACCTACGATTCCACACATGGCAGCTTCTTGTCATTGTTGCTAGCTATATGACCTTCCAGAATCATAACACACGGACATCTGCCCCATCGATGAGCACGCATCGTCTCTGTGATGTTTATGAACCAGTAAAAAACAGCAAGTGGGGTGTCTCACCTCTTCTTCCATCTCTGGTCCTATTTCGGTTGTCAAAAGTTACCACAGCCGCAAAGTCAAAATGGACTATATCATAAAATTAAATGAAAACCCTGAATGTTTTTTTGGTCTTAATTTGAAGTTAGGCATAAGGTTAGGTTTAGAATGAGTTTTTAAGAATATAAATAGTTGAAATAGGTGGGTTTTATCCATAACTATGACTTTGTGGCAACTAGACTTAGCAGATGCTCTTATGCATAGTAATTTACAGAAGCAATTATGGTTAAGTGACTTGCTCAAGTGCACATACAGATGTTTCACCTAGTCGGCTGGGGGATTCAAATCAGCACGATTAGGTTGCTGGCCCAAAGCTCTTAAGCCCTAGGCTCCCGAGTGGCGCAGCGGTTTAAAGCATAGCATCTCAGGGCTTGAGGGGTCACTACAGACACCCTGGTTCAAATCCAGGCAGAATCATAACCGTCTGTGATTGGGAGTTCCATAGGGTGGCGCACAATTGGCCCAGCGTCGTCCGGGTTAGGCCGGTGTAGGCCGTCAATTTGTTCTTATCTGACTTGCCTAGTTAAATTAAGGTAAAAAAATAGAAATAGGCTACAGTACCTGATGCCCCAATAGTGACAACCTGTATTTCAGGACTGACGATGAAGACAACCAAGCCTGGAATTGAACAAGCTGATCCATGACTGATCTGCTGGAGGAACAGCGCAAGTACAGTTTGTCGAAGTGATGCTCCTTACTAAAACTGTATCACAGCAGCTTCATGCAATGATGTATAATCCTTTGTCAGTTTCTTCATTATAATAGGACTACTGGTAGGGTGCTGACAGCGAAATATAAGCAGACTCTTACATTTTGACAAAAGGAGGCTATGGTCTGCTTTTTGGGCTCGGAGTTGCCAGGGACCACATAATACATGGCCAGACTACCTCTTGGGGGCCCTGGGGCTTCTATATATATATTTTTGGGGGGAGGGGACATCAGCTAACTTCCTGCATTTCAACACATTTGCAATGGTGCATAGAGAAAAAGATGCAGTTTATAATGCGATTCTAAACATTTTGTTATGAGGCTAAGAGAAAATGTTGCAGTTCTAAAGCTAATTTCCTGCCCTTCTACACTTTTTGCCATGAGGCAGGGAAGAAAATGTGTTTTTTTATAGCTCATCTCATGCTTTTGTTCACATTTTGTCATCAGGCTGAGAGAAATCTTAGCAGTTTTAAAGCTAATTTCCTGCGATTCTACACATTTTGCTATCATATGCTATCTGGGGGCTCCCCGACCTCCAGAGGGGCCCCAACCCAAAGGCCCAGGGCCACATGCCCTGTGTGCCTGTTCAGCAATCCGTCCCTGTCACAATATGTACTTAGGCACTGATAGGATGTGTACTGCAATTCTCACAATTCTATATGTAATGTGATTCGATACTCACGACACTAGCTCCCTCAACTATTTGAATGGCCTCCACATAGGAGATCCAATGGACTGCCCTAACATTTGACACTTCAACCTCATGGAGTGCCTACTCTTGACATCCACTTCTGCCATGATCCACGGCAGCCATCAACCAACACTTCTGTTTCCTCTAACTATTTAGCTTCATGTAAAGTCGAGACATCAAGCTTTGACCCGGACCATGCACTTCTATAGTCCGGGGCTTTAATAGTGAAAAACGTGACAAGGTAGACCCTGCAATTTGGTACAAACATTCCTCGGGTAATATGAAAACATCCCAGAAGGAGTGCGCATTATTTCAAACTTAATTAGGAAGCGAGTTATTGTGAAATTTCAAAATGGCTGCAACAATAGCTGCTATTTGACCATAAAAACAGTTATACTGCAGATAAAAGCATGCAATTTGGTACAAACATTCCTCAGATGACATTAAAACATCATAGAAGTGTTGCTCGTTGCAAACTTAACCACGAATGACTGGCAATGTACTGTAGATGCTAATTAATTGATAGTCATGTTTAAAATTACTTCAGTGAAATTCTCATAAAATAACATGAAATTGAGTCATAATACATCAAATGTATTCTGTAAATTCTGATTAGTGGAAAAAATAAAAGACTTGGCCCTGGCCCACATGTACCAGTATAATGGCCTAATGCAGTGCATGATAGTCCAGCATCCTGGCATTTACACTTCTGAGAACAGAAGGGCTCATTTTTGCAGCCACACCTCAGGAGTTCTCTGTAAGCTTTGGCAGTCTCGGGTAAGAGTGTCCACGAAGGTGTCCAGGAATCAACTTTTTAGCCCATCCAAAGGTCCAAATCAAACTTTCTGGTGTAGATGCTGATTGGATGGTTTTCATACTTGTTGACCAAATGCTAATTTGGTACACTGCTCTGTTTGAATGTTGCAGCAGTGCAGCCTGTGTTGAGGGGGATGTTCTCCATTGGATGTTCTCCATTGACTTCTTGGAAGAGTTCCTGGTAGCTTGTTGTCTTGTCATAGAGAACACAGGTGTATCTCTCAATCAATGTGAAAGTGGATGATTCCAGATCAAGAGGTTGAAATGGTTTTGCTCACATCAGTCACCTCTATCACCCTATCATGAACCTGTTTGTATCACAACCTGTGAATGCGTTGAAAGCTGACAAAGCCAAACTTGTGCATTCCAAGCTTCTCGCAAATGGTGTTTATAGAAATCTCCTAGTAGTTTTTACCCATATCAAAAGGAAACCACAGCTTTATGGCTCACTAATCCTTGATAAGATGGAAGAAAAGCAAGGACAATGATGTCTGTATCCACTGTTCCAATGATAATAGTCTGTGCACCCTTTTTAAGGTCATCTATGAAGGCATATTCTTGGCACACACCTTCTGTGTCAACATGCTGAAAAGCTCCTGTTTGTTAGTAGGATTTCTGAGAAAGTCATAGAATTGACATGGAAGCTTGTTTTTCCCCTGCTTCTCTCCCATTGAGTCTGTTAGACTATCTGTGTCCCATTCAATATCGATTCTACTGCTGTTTTTCAACTGGTGCTCTACCAAAAGCAGGAAGGCATTTGATTGCAGAATTGGAAACTTGGTGCGGATAGGCAAGGAATGAATAATAACAGCTCCATCAATGATTTTGGCAGCAAAAGAAGAGGGCACAGGTGTGTAGGAATCTACAGCGATCAGGTCTAGCAGATCAGATTTTTGTGTTGGCAGGTTAGGCATTCTGTTATTTGAAAGGGTTGGAGGAAATTGTTTATTCTCATGAGAGAGAAACTTATACATTTTTCCATTACATAACTTGCTTGCAATGTAGTTGGCTGAAAGTGTACAATCACTTTTTAAGTCTGATACTGTAATTGCTTTGCCTGTTTTGTGACTGACTGTGCCTTGTACTTTTGAAGCTGTGGTATATTTTTCCTCTTAAGGGGATGTGTTCTGATCAATAATTACTTCCTTGAGATATTTCTGATATTGAGGAATGCCTAGTTTTTTCCAATGTTGTGGACAGTGCTAATGACATCTTTGCTTACACAACTGTGTGTATCCAAAACCAGAAGCTCTGGACATTATCTAAGACTAGACTACCCATGCTTGACATATTGTTGCACAAGCTGGCCACTTGTTTTTTTAATGCTTGCTGGTGTGATGAACTTTGCTTGTGTTGAAGACTTCATGTTGAAGGGGACATTAAAAAGCTACATTAAAAAGCTGGGCTTCAAAATCAACCAGTAGTCTGGCCTGCTCAGGTCCTGCTACCATCTATCTCCAGGTCCTGCTACCATCTAGGCTTTGTCTATTCTGCATTAAATAGTACCCACAAAACACCAGTCTCAACATCAACAGTGAAGAGGCGACTCCGGGATGCTGGCCTTCTAGGCGGAGTTCCTCTGTCCAGAGTCTGTGTTCTTTTGCCCATCTTAATATTTTTTTTATTGGCCAGTCTAAGATATTGCTTTTTCTTTGCAACTCTGCATAGAAGGCCAGCATCCCGGAATAGCCTCTTCACTGTTGACGTTGAGACTGTTTTTTTGCAGGTACTACTTAATGACGCTGCCAATTGAGGACTTGTGAGGCATCTGTTTCTCAAACTAGACACTCTAATGTACTTGTCCTCTTGCTCAGTTGTGCACCGGGGCCTCCCACTCTTCTTTCTATTCTGGTTAGGGCCAGTTTGCACTGTACTGTGAAGGGAGTAGTACACAGCGTTGCACGAGATCTTCAGTTTCTTGGCAATTTCTCACATTGAATAGCCTTCATTTCTCAGAACAGGAATAGTCTGACGAGTTTCAGAAGAAAGTTCTTTGTTTCTGGCCATTTTGAGCCTGTAATCGAACCCACAAATGCTGATGCTCCAGATACTCAACTAGTCTAAAGAAGGCCAGTTTTTATTGCTTCTTTATTCAACACAAGCGTTTTCAGCTGTGCTAACAAAATTGTAAAAGGGTTTTCTAAAGATCAGTTAGCCTTTTAAAATGATAAACTTGGATTAGCTAACACAACGTGTCATTGGAACACAGGGTTGATGGTTGCTGATAATGGGCCTCTGTGCGCCCATGTAATGATTCCATAAAAAAATCTGCCGTTTCCAGCTACAATAGTCATTTACAACATTAACAATGTCTACACTGTATTTCTGATTAATTTGATGTTATTTTAATGGACCAAAAAATGTGCCTTTCTTTAAAAAACAAGGACATTTTATAAGTGACCCCAAACTTTTGAACAGTAGTGTAAGTAACACAGAAATTGAATTTGAAATACTGTTGGGAAAGGGAAGCATTGTCTTTAAGACAATAGGTGAGATTTCACGATTTACTCACTTATGAAATCGTCTTACCGCAACAAAGCTATGGCAGACACAATAGAGCTGAGTGTCATGAAAGCCACACCTTCATTTGCAGTTGAAATCGGAACTTTAAATACACCTTAGCCAAATGTTGGATTCAGGATTCAGACTATATATAGCGATCTAGGCTATGACAATGATTAACTCCACGATTATTTCTAAATAGTCTACTAGCCTATGGAAGGCCTTGTTCAGCCTCAACATGGGCTCTTGGTAGGTCTAAAGGCTTATGAAAACATTACATTTTAAATGAAAAGCAGGTGTCATTATCACACAGAAAAGAAAGGTTGTTTTATTAAACCGGGAAACTTGTGGTGAACTGGGAACTGGGGGGAAAAACGAGGTCAATTCATGCCATCAGTGATTTTCAGGTCAGAAAGTCAGAGAAAGATGAGTGTCTGAATTGACTGTTAAAAACTATTTTTCCCAGTCAGAGCTCATTTCGTTCTGAGTTCCTAGTTGTTTTCAAAGCACTGAAGTCGGAAGTCAGAGATTGCCGAGTTCCCAGTTGTTTGAATGCACCACTAGATACCTAGGCTACCTCTTATTTCTGAATAGGGCTCCCTCCAAAAAGAAGCCCTTGTGTCCATATTGATTTGGGACATAGGCATATCTACACAGTAATTAATGGTGGCTGGCTGAAAATCAACTAGACTAATAATTATTTAATTGAGGTGATATGCCTATTTTAGCTATATCAACAAACTCAATTGATTAAATGACTCTGGCAATGGAGACGTCATGCAGGAGTTCATGGTGAGATATTTTATAATAAACTAAAGTGTCCCGTGTACATGACGTGAAAGCATTATGTACACGTAGATGTCATGTAGCCGTTTTTAAGCCATTCATGGTGAGCTCTTAGTAATGACCCTGGTAATGAACTTAGCTACATTCAAACTGACTTACACATGACATGTCAGTGTCGCGTGTGCACGACGTGAACCATATGTCTACACAATGTTTCACTTGACATGGACGTGACGTGAATGCATCAGTAGTTTGATGCCATAGAAAAAAACTTGTCTCAATTGACAATCCATGTTTATTCATGGCGATATCTTATGGGGCTAGGAAGACATTAGGTGACTTGGAGAGAGGTATAAGTAGCTTCACTAGTACTGACTTCTGGCCTGAATAACTCCCCATATAGGACTGCAGACACCACAGAGTGTGTGAATGAAGGCAGCTGTTACCTGTGTGTGTTGTGCTTTTTCTCTGAGTTGTAAAAGCAAGCAGAGCAGAAACTGGCTACTCTGACCAGGTGAATCCAGGTGAAAGCTATTGATGTCACTTCTTAAATTAAAGGGAGGAGACAGGTTAAAGAAGGACTTTTTAGCTTTGAGACAATCGAGACATGGATTTTTTATGTGTAACATTCAGAGCGTGAATGGGCAAGACAAAATATTTAAGTGCCTTTGAACGGGGTATGGCAGCAAGTTCCGGGTTTTTCACACTCAATAGTTTTGTGTGTATCAAGAGCGGTCCACCAACCAAAGGAGATCCAACAAACTTGACACAACTGTGGGAAGCATTGGAGTCAACATGTTCCAGCATCCCTGCGGAACGCTTTTGACACCTTGCAGGGTACAACACAATATTAGGAAGGTGTCCTTAATGTTTTGTACACCCAGCGTGTGTGTATATACAGTATATTGTAAAAACGGTACAAACACGGGGGCCTCACTGCGGTGGCGGTCAGCACTACTTTTCTGCCGTCCACTAGCTTGTTGGTGGGATTCCTGTACGGCCCTCCAGGTCTCTTTGGAGCGCTGCACCCATTCCTCCACCGCAGGAGCCTCTGTCTGGCTCGGATGCCATGGTGCCAGGACCGGATGGTACCCCAACACACACTGAAAGGGGGACACGTTAGTAGAGGAGTGGCGTAGTGAGTTCTGGGCCATTTCGGCCCAGGGGATGTATCTCGCCCACTCCCCTGGCCGGTCCTGGCAATACGACCGCAGAAACTTACCCACTTCCTGATTCACTCTCTCCACCTGCCCATTACTCTCGGGGTGATAACCGGAGGTCAGGCTGACCGAGACCCCCAGACGCTCCATGAACGCCCTCCATACTCGGGACGTGAACTGGGGGCCCTGATCAGAAACGATGTCCTCCGGCACCCCGTAGTGCCGGAAGACGTGGGTGAATAATGCCTCCGCAGTCTGTAGGGCTGTAGGGATACCGGGCAGCGGGAGGAGACGGCAGGACTTAGAGAACCGATCCACAATCACCAGAACCGTAGTGTTCCCCTGAGACGGGGGAAGATCGGTCAGGAAATCTACGGAGAGATGAGACCATGGCCGTTATGGAACGGGGAGGGGTTGTAACTTCCCTCTAGGAAGGTGCCTAGGAGCCTTACTCTGGGCGCATACCGAACAGGAGGAGACATAACCCTTAACGTCCCTAGCCAAGGTAGGCCACCAATACCTTCCCCGAAGGCTCCCCACTGTCCTCGCCACCGCAGGGTGACCCAAGGAGGGTAGGACGTGAGCCCACCGAATCAGTTGGTACCGAACACCAAGGCACGTACTTCCGCCCCGCCGGATACTGAGGAGGCGCGGGTTCCGCCCGTAATGCCCGCTCGATGTCCGAGTCCACCTCCCCTACCACTGGTGCTATCAGCCTTGAGGCGGGAAGGATGGGAGTAGGTTCGGGGGACCGATCCTCCGTGTCGTAAAGGCGGGACAGTGCGTCCGCCTTGACGTTCTGGGAGCCCGGTCTATAAGATAACGTGAACCGGAATCGGGTGAAAAACATGGCCCACCTTGCCTGACGTGGGTTCAGTCTCCTAGCTGCCCGAATATACTCCAGATTCTGTTGGTCGGTCCAGATGAGAAAGGGGTGTTTAGCCCCCTCAAGCCAGTTTCTCCACACCTTCAGAGCCCTGACCACAGCTAACAACTCCCGGTCCCCCACATCATAGTTACGCTCCGCTGGGCTGAGCTTCCTCGAGAAGAAATCGCAGGGGCGGAGTTTTGGTGGCGTACCCGAGTGCTGTAATAGTAGGCATCCAGCCCCGGCCTCGGACGCGTCCACCTCCACTATGAATGCTAGAGAGGGGTCCGGATGCGCCAACACGGGTGCATCCGTGAACAGCTCCTTCAACCTGTTGAAAGCGCCGTCTGCCTCTGCTGACCACTGCAACCGCACCGGGCCCCCCTTCAGCAGTGAGGTAATGGGAGCCGCTATCTGGCCAAAACCTCGGATAAACCTCCGGTAGTAGTTGGCAAAACCCCAAAACCGCTGCACCTCTTTTACCGTGGTCGGAGTCGGCCAATTACGCACAGCCTTAATGTGGTCACCCTCCATCCCCACCCCTGAGGTGGAAATGCGTATAGGTCATGCTCCAGCAGTCTACCAAGCACCTTGTGTACCAGAGACACATGCGCGGCGTGAGTGGCTGAGTAGATCAGAATGTCATCGATATAAACAACCACTCCCTGCCCGTGCAGGTCCCTGAGAATCTCGTATACAAAAGATTGGAAAACGGCTGGAGCATTCTTTAACCCATACGGCATGACGCGGTACTCATAGTGGCCCGATGTGGTACTAAATGCGGTTTTCCACTCGTCTCCCTTCCGAATACGCACCAGACTATACGCGCTCCTGAGATCCAATTTTGTGAAGAACTATGCTCCGTGAAATGATTCCACCGCCGTAACCAATGAAAGGTAGTGGGTAGCTAAACCCCACTGTGATGGCATTTAGACCTCTATAATCAATACACGGACGCAAACCTCCCTCCTTTTTCTTCACAAAAAATAAACTTGAGGAGACGGGTGAGATGGAGGACCGAATGTACCCCTGTCCCAGAGACTCCATGACATATGTCTCCATAGCCAACGTCTCCTCTTGGGACAATGGGTACACGTGACTCTTGGGAAGCGCAGCGTTTACCTGGAGATCCATCGCACAATCCCTTCCCGGTCGATGAGGTGGTAATTTAGTCTCTTTCTTTTTACTGAAAGCGATTGCCAAATCGGCATACTCGGGGGGAATGCCCAGACACCTTCCAGAACACTCCTCTGACCACCCCTGGAGAACCCCCTGTCTCCACAAAATTTTAGGATTGTGCCGGGCCAGCCAGGGAATCCCTAGCACCACTGGAAACGCAGGTGAATCAATAATATAGAGACTGATACGCTCCCTATGATTCCCCTGCGTTACCATGTCCAGTGGAACCGTGGTCTCCCTGACCACCCCTGACCCTAATGGCCGGTTATCTAGAAGGTGCACGGGAAAGGGAGAATCTATTGGCACAAACAGAACACCTAACTTAAGAGCGAGTCCGCGATCCATAAAGTTCCCAGCTGCGCCTGAATCGACTAGCGCCCTATGCTGGGAAGAGGGAAAAAATGTAAGGAAAAAAATCAAGACAAACATGTGACCGACAGGGGGTTCTGGGTGAGTTTGGTGCTGACTCACCTGGGGTGATCGAGAAGTGTTCCGCCTGCCATCTCGACTCCCAGACGGACCCCCCAAGCACCGATCGGCCGTGTGTCCTCTCCGACCACAGCTGGTGAAGGGGGGACCTCCTCCTCCAGTACCCCTCGGCACGGCCCCTCCCAACTCCATCGGAAACGGAGCGGAGGGGCTGGGTGGTGGAACGCACAGGACCCTCTCCGAACGCCCGCGGGCAGCCAGCAGATTGTCCAGTCGGATGGACATGTCAATCAGCTCATCCAGGGAAAGAGCGGTGTCCCGACACGCTAGCTCCCTGCGGACGTCCTCCCGGAGACTACATCGGTAGTGGTCGATAAGGGCCCTGTCGTTCCACCCAGATCCTGCTGCCAAGGTCCGGAACTCCAGCGCGTAATCCTGGGAGCTCCTCTTCTCCTGCCTGAGATGGAATAGTCGTTCTCCCGCCGCTCGGCCCTCTGGAGGGGGGTCAAACACAGCACGGAAATGGCGGGAAAACTCTGGGTAGTGCTCCTTCGCTGAGTCTGGGCCATTCCAGACTGCGTTCGCCCACTCCAGAGCATGACCCGTGAGGCAGGAGATGAGGACACTCACCCTCTCCGCTCCCGAGGGAGTGGGTCTTACGGTGGCCAGGTACAGTTCCAGTTGGAGTAAGATCCCCTGGCACCCCGCCGCCGCTCCATCATAAACCCTCGGGAGCGTAAGACGGAGAGCGCTGGAGCCGGGGGATGGGGAGTCCTGAGCTGGGGGAGCCGAAGGTGAAGAGAGGAGACCACTCCTCTCCCATCGGTCCATTCTCTCCATCACCTGATCCATAGCTGTTCCTCCTTCGATGGGAGAGGGTCGGCCACTGCTCCTGCTGACTCCATTTTCGTGGTGCGGGATTCTATAAGGTCCTGGGTGTCGTGAGGGTGAAATCAGGCGCAGGAAAGCAGAGAGTTCAATAAAGTGCTCCTTTAATGCACACATGGTGAACCACGGCCACGGCACTTTTGGGAGCTCAAACAAAATGCCCCAGACACAGGGAACGAAAACAGTCTAGCACTAAATACACAAACACGTACGTCTGTAGCAAACACCAGGGTTACAATAATCAATCCCGCAAAAAGAAACGGGCAGGCCAGCTGACTAATAAAGCCCAACTAATTACAACCAACTCAAAACAGGTGTAATCAATAAACACATAAGGAGGGTAGAAAATAATCAGTGGCAGCTAGTAGGCCGAGCGCCACCCGAAGGGGAGCCACCTTCGGTCGGAGTCGTGACAGTATGGGTGGTATACAGCAGATAGCCCTATTTGGTAAAAGACTAAGTCCATATTATGGCAAGAACAGCTCAAGTAAGCAAAGAAAAACGACAGTCCATCATTACTTTAAGACATGAAGGTCAGTTAAAATTGAAAGAACTTTGAATGTTTCTTATAGTGCAGTCACAAAACCATCAAGCGCCATGATAAAACTGGCTCTCATGAGGACCGCCACAGGAAAGGGACATCCAGAGTTACCTCTGCTGCAGAGGACAAGTTCATTAGAGTTAACAGCACCTCAGATTGCAGCCCAAATAAATGCTTCACATAGTTCAGGTAACAAACGTATCACAACATCAGAGGAGCCTGTGTGAATCAAGCTTTCATTGTCTAATTGCTGCAAAGAAATCCCTACTAAAGTACACCAATAAGAAGTAGAGACTTGCTTGGGCCAAGAATATTAGTGATCAATGGACATTAGACCTGTGGAAATCTGTCTTTGGTCTGATTAGTCCAAATTTGAGATTTTTGGTTGCAACCGTTGTGTCTTTGTGAGATGCAGAGTAAGTGAACGGATGATCTCCGCATGTGTGGTTCCCACCTTGAAGCATGGAGGAGGAAGTTTGATGGTATGGGGGTGCTTTTCTGGTGACACTGTCTGTGATTTATTTAGAATTCAAGGCACACTTAAACAGCATGGCTACCACAGCATTCTTCAGCGATACGCCATCCCACCTGGTTTGTGCTTAGTGGGACTATCATTTGTTTTTCAACAGAACAATGACCCAAAACACACCTCCAGATCGTTAAAGGGCTATTTGACCAATGGGAGTGATGGAGTGCTGCATCAGATGACCTGGCGTCCACAATCACTAGACCTTAACCCAATTGAGATGGTTTGGGATGAGTTGAATAGCAGAGTGAAGGAAAAGCAGCCAACAAGTTCTCAGTTTATGGAAAAGCATTCCAGCTGAAGCTTGGTGAGAGAATGCCAAGAGTGTGCAAAGCTGTCATCATGGCAAAGAGTGGCTACTTTAAAGAATCTAAAATGTAAAATATATTTTGATTTGTTTAACACTTTTTTGGTTGCTACATGATTCCATATGTGTTAATTAATTAAACGTTTTGATGTCTTCACTATTATTCTACAATGTAAACCCTCGAATGAGTAGGTGTGTCCACACTTTTGACTGGCACTGTATTGTAAAGAAACAGCAGGGAGCAGGTCTCGAACCCTCGACCTTATAGCCCGAGGTCCAGCGCGCTATCGACCGTGCCGCAAAAGATGCTTGAGAGGAAGAGTCGATTTCCGCGTTTATAAACCCAGGGTCGTTACAGTATATATATAATCTAATGAAGTTAGATCTATAAACGTGTTTTATTCCAGCAGGGGAGCCTAAAGATAAATAATCCACTTGGTTCGAGAGAAATTGTATTCCGTTTTTTTAATGTTCTTGTAGTGAGTATGTTTGGGGCTAAATGTTTTTCCTCACCGTACCCTACTTGGCAGGAAGAGGGTATTCTTTTGAAATATGCGCATGTCCAGCAGCCAACTGAGCCAAGCTAACGTTTTAAAGTGATGTGTATTTAATCTTCAAGGGTGCATTTTACCACATAGCGGGGGACGTTTTCCCCAATAGTGGGACCAAACGGCCCCTTTATAAAGTTTATGTTTTAATTTAATAACAATGTTGTTTAAGTTCTGCCCTGTGTTTGTCTAAGGATATCCATTATGTACATAACTAAATCTTACCAAAGGTTGCTTTTTTTCTGTCAGGAAATAAAATTTTATATTGCGCAAAACCGTGACACTCTAGAGGGAGGGGAGGGGGGGGGGGGTAGATCTTGACAGATGTGGTTATTTCCCACCCTATTTGTATATGGAGATCGGAGATCGGTTATAAAGGAAGGTCAGATGAATCCTGGAATCTACTAAACCGGTTAATTCACTCACAGAAAGAAGACGGTGGACAGATTTTCAACTGCTATGGGGATACTCAAATTCTTCATGGGGTACAGATGCATAATCAGGGCCTAAAATTAACACCCACCACATGCCAAATGACAGTAGATTTTGGCATTGGAGGGTAAAATGTCTATTTCACCAGCCACGTTTGCAGGCGATCAGGGCTCCACAGTGCGAGCATTTCACTCGCATTAATTTGGAGAATAAAAATAGTCAAGTATGATCGCGCAAAGTCAAAGAACTACGAATCCTATTCAGCACTTCGCGCTGCAACACTGCCTGGCTGTGCGCATGTGAAGAGCTGAGTGAAATATTCATTTTTAGAAGCGCTGCTCACATGCATAAAAGTTGCTCTAATTGACTTGAAACGAGACTGTGTTGTTGTGTTTCTTGACTATTTACATTGTTTTGTTCACAAGCTAGGTTGTTTTTCTATGTTTGAGTTTTAAATGCTAGGGAAGAGGTGACAACGCTTCTAATAGTCAGACTGAAAGTCACAGTCACAAACATGACTCTAGTCGCGCTACCACGGTAACCTCCCGACCTTAAAGGCAGTAGGTGAAATGTTTTGTCTCATCTGTGATATTTTGGTTAAAAGACTCAGGTCACAAAACATTTAATTAACTTCTTAAGTAACTTCTTACTAGACAATACATTTATTGTTTTAGAAACATTACAAAGCATGTTCATCGATTTTGTTGTGTTTTGTTAGTGTAATTTTAGGGGCAAAAACTATTTGGGCTGGTAAAAAAAAATGAGTGGCTGGTAGAGATTTTTTAATCTAACATTACCTGCCACAGTGGCTGGTAGAGATTTTTTAATCTAACGTTACCTGCCACAGTGGCTGGTAGACCAAAAGTCATTTTTATACCCTGTGTAATTCCTGCTGTGTGGGGTTTTGGCTTGGTTTGAAGAAGTTTCATGAAACTGTGTATGTCTAAATGACACAGCTATTTAACCATGTGAGAATTTGCCTAACATAAGTCATTGGGCATCAAAAAGTAGAGCATATTTACAAAGGAATGTTTCTGATCCAAGTTGGCCTGTAACACAGGTGCTTACATCAGCACATAGATACAAATATGTTTGTGTTGAGTCCAAAGCTTACTCCGCTTTCTTGGTCTAATATGGACCAAAGCAACTTGTACTGTCTAATGCTTCACTGTAACACTAATAGGCTACTGTGACTCTTCTCTATCTCTCTCTCTCTCTCTCTCTCTCTCTCTCTCTCTCTCTCTCTCTCTCTCTCTCTCTCTCTCTCTCTCTCTCTCTCTCTCTCTCTCTCTCTCTCTCTCTCTATATATATATACCAACCGGATCTAACCTTGAGTAGATCCCACAACCTTGCATGTGTATGTAGGTATACATTAATTTAACTTGAGGCATAACGTTTTTTGTTTAACCCATATTTTCTCCCTCTGTCATTAAACTTCTACTCCTGCTCTAATTCTTTCCCCTGTTCTTTCCCCCAGTAACTCCCACTCTGGGTCAGACATGTCTGTGATAGTGGGAGAGGGGCGGGTCAAAGCCTGGACGGTCACCAGAAGCATCACCTACTACTACACCAGCGATACCCCTGCCCACCCTCCTCCCACCTCCTCCTTATCCTCCCATCTAGACTCTCCTCTTCCCTCCCCCTCCTACTCCCTCTCCGCCCCCTTTATCTCAGACATGCCCTCTCACCCCACCGTTTCCTCAACTCTCACCCCTTCATTTTCGGATGTACCAACCCTCTCTCCATCCTCGCCCTCCTCCTCCCCCCGTCCCCTCCTCCTGCTTTTCCCGTGGCTGGGCGCCCGACCGGGGGCCATGGCGAAGTACCGGGACCTCTACCTGGAACGCGGCCTGGACATCCTATCTGTGGAGAGCACTGTGTGGCACTTCCTGTGGCCTCGCTGGGGGCTGGAGTACGGGGCTGAGGTCCTGGAGGTCCTGGGAGACCCGCGTTTCAAAGGTCGCCCCCTTCTGGTCCACGCCTTCTCCATCGGCGGGTACACCTTCACCCAGCTGCTCAGCCAGATGGACAGGGAGCCACACAAGTACCCAGGCCTGGCCCAACGGGTCGTAGGACATGTCTATGACAGCATGGTGGTCGGGTCGCTGGAGCATATGGCTAAAGGTGAGAGAGGGGAAGGAAAGGAGGTAGGATTGTCAGTTTGGATTATTTGGAAAAGAGAGGGATCTGTTACTGAGACGGTGTGGATGTGTGACAGAGAAAAGACCTGCACTTTGCATCCTTGTTTGTCACAATGTTGCTGTGTGTGATGAAGACCTAGTAATCATACTCCCACCTTACCTGCTCCACAATATTGGATTATATTCAAATATATTTGCTGATTTAGAGGAGGCTTTTCACACATGATAGTATGTTATTGTGTTTACTGTATGGGGAAATTACATAGGCCTATCCCATTGAATTAACAAGAACTGAAATGTAATTAATAATATAATCTGTGTGTGTCTGTGTGTGCCTCAGGCCTTGGTCTGACCCTGTTCCCTCATATCGAGCCCCTGGTGCGATACACTGCTCTGCTCTTCTTCTGGCTCTTCAAGTCCCAGACGGTGTACTACTACGACAAGTCAATCCAGGTCTTCTACAACAGCCCCGTCACTGCCCCGGCGCTCTTCTTCTTCTGCGAGAACGACGCGCTGTGCGACCCCGTCGCCATGGAGGCGACCATCTACATCTGGAGGAAGCGGGGCATTGCTGTGGAAACCGGGAAGTGGAAGGAGTCTGTGCACGCTGCTCATCTACGCTGTCACCCGGAGGAGTACCTCTCCATGTTGGAAACATTTATGATCTCGCTCAACATCGCCACCCTCAGGGAGAAGATGTAAATGGCTCATGTGCTATGGGGGGGGGGGGGGGGGGGGTTGATAATTCAATAAAGCCTGCAAACTCATGGTCAAAGGAAGTCTGCATTATTTACTTCCCGGTTGCAATAATAACAACCTATCTCCTAGCATTTGTTTACCTATTATTATTATCATTGTCACGGCCATGTGGCAACATGTACAGTTATAGCATCTTCATTTTACCAGCATTGCTGTAGCAAAATAATAATCCTGTGGTTAATCCG
Source organism: Oncorhynchus mykiss (assembly GCF_013265735.2). NCBI lineage: Eukaryota > Metazoa > Chordata > Actinopteri > Salmoniformes > Salmonidae > Oncorhynchus > Oncorhynchus mykiss. Next base: position 63,407,908 of record NC_048579.1, read on the forward strand.
GTGGTTAGGCTATTAGCTGGACAAAAGTTGGCTACATGAAAAGTGCAATACTGTTAATATAACCATGTGTTAGTGTGGATTTTCAGTGAATTTATGTAAATCACCAAGGCTCATCTGTATTTCTTGTGGTCCAGGATCCGAGTTTGGCAAACCCTGGTCTGTGACACAGTCCATACGCACCAGATAACAGCAAGGTCACTATGTTAACGGTGAAACACATGACAGACACAGCTCACTATACGTTGATTCGCAATAGATATTTATTGAGTATTTATTGTAAATATTGATTGTAATTGTTTTTACATGAGTATATATTCATTCTCAATAGCTGGTGACAGGGTGTACAGTGGGAGAGAAGAAGAGAGAGGGAGAGGAAACATTTTGAAGATGAGAAAGAACTGAAGAGGAGGAATACAGAAAGGAGTGGGAGGGTTTGAAGAAAGGAATGAAATAGAAAAGAAACAGGAGATTGGGAAGAGATAATATGAGAGAGGTGGAAAAAAAGAGAGATAGGCTACTGAGAAGTCTGGACAAGAATTCCCAAGATGAGCTATATGTAAACCAAGTCTCCTGTCATCACAGTCCAAATACAGTATCATGCAATCTGCTTTGTCCTTCTGTTTGTAACTTCTCTGATCCAACCCAAGAGGGTGGAGTTAAAACAGTGATATGCAATTTCCAGGTGTTGCTGACATGATACCACAAAAGGTGATGTCTACACCTATGTTTTGATGGTCAGTGAAGTAGTTAATGACTGTCAACTCTATAGCTACAAACACAATCTGTGGGAGGTTTTCTTTTCATGCATTTCCAGCATTTAAAAAATATATATATTTTAAAAATTGAACCCTTATTTAACTAGGCAAGTCAGTTAAGAATCATCAAATCAAAATCAAATCAAATTTATTTATAAAGCCCTTCATACATCAGCTGATATCTCAAAGTGCTATACAGAAACCCAGCCTAAAACCCCAAACAGCAAGCAATGCAGGTGTAGAAGCACGGTGGCTAGGAAAAACTCCCTAGAAAGGCCAAAACCTAGGAAGAAACCTAGAGAGGAACCAGGCTATGTGGGGTGGCCAGTCCTCTTCTGGCTGTGCCGGGTGGAGATTATAACAGAACATGGCCAAGATGCTCAAATGTTCATAAATTACCAGCATGGTCAAATAATAATAATCACAGGCAGAACAGTTGAAACTGGAGCAGCAGCACGGCCAGGTGGACTGGGGACAGCAAGGAGTCATCATGTCAGGTAGTCCTGAGGCATGGTCCTAGGGCTCAGGTCCTCCGAGAGAGAGAAAGAAAGAGAGAAAGAGAGAATTAGAGAGAGCATACTTAAATTCACACAGGACACAGGATAGGACAGGAGAAGTACTCCAGATATAACAAACTGACCCTAGCCCCCTGACACATAAACTAATGCAGCATAAATACTGGAGGCTGAGACAGGAGGGGTCAGGAGACACTGTGGCCCCATCCGATGACACCCCCGGACAGGGCCAAACAGGAAGGATAAGAAGAAATTATTATTTAGAATGACGGCCTACCCGGGAACAGTGGGATAAGGGCCTTGTTCAGGGGTAGAACGACAGAGCATCTGTTGCATATAAATGATAAAGTGTGGACAACAATGCTATGCAGCAGAATTTTTTCCCTCTCTGCAATTCGATGTAGTTTCTATTCAACTTTTTGTCTAGACAGTACATTTGTTTTGGTCTCACAAGACAGAGTTGTTTATGAGGAGTTAAAGGCTTAACTTGTGGTGAGGTATCTTGGCCAAGGGTACTTCCTGTGAAATCCCATCCCCATGTGATATTGACTGCACACACCCCAGTAGGCATAGGTTTGCACTTGCGGAACAACCTGTGTCTAACCTCTGGCACCGGCAGAAAGAGACTTTGAAAGATACATAAATATAGGCACGTGCATGTGTAATGGGGTAGCACCGTTGATATTGTGAACGAAGCCTTGTTGGGCTGTCAGTCCCAGGTGTGGCTCATTGTTGATTAAGGGTGTGACCCACAGTATTTAAGTCAGCTCTGTTTTTTCAGTCAGGTGTTCCACTTTACTATGTTAAGGTCGACGTACAGTTGGAGGACTGTGACTACCACCAGCCCTTACGATGGAGGGTATGAGACCTCTTCAGAGGACCACCACCAGCCCCTACGATGGAGGGTATGAGACCTCTTCAGAGGACTTCCACCAGCCCCTACGATGGACGGTATGAGACCTCTTCAGAGGACCACCACCAGCCCCTACGATGGAGGGTATGAGACCTCTTCAGAGGACTACCACCAGCCCCTACGATGGATGGTATGAGACCTCTTCAGAGGACCACCACCAGCCCCTACGATGGAGGGTATGAGACCTCTTCAGAGGACCACCACCAGCCCCTACGATGGAGGGTATGAGACCTCTTCAGAGGACCACCACCAGCCCCTACGATGGAGGGTATGAGACCTCTTCAGAGGACCACCACCAGCCCCTACGATGGAGGGTATGAGACCTCTTCAGAGGACCACCACCAGCCCCTACGATGGAGGGTATGAGACCTCTTCAGAGGACCACCACCAGCCCCTACGATGGAGGGTATGAGACCTCTTTAGAGGACCACCAACAGCCCCTACGATGGAGGGTATGAGACCTCTTCAGAGGACCACCACCAGCCCCTACGATGGAGGGTATGAGACCTTTTCAGAGGACCACCAACAGCCCCTACGATGGAGGGGATAAGACCTCTTCAGAGGACCACCCCCAGCCCCTACGATGGAGGGTATGAGACCTCTTCAGAGGACCACCACCAGCCCCTACGATAGAGGGTATGAGACCTCTTCAGAGGACCACCAACAGCCTTTACGATGGAGGGGATAAGACCTCTTCAGAGGACCACCACCAGCCCCTACGATGGAGGGTATGAGACCTCTTCAGAGGACCACCACCAGCCCCTACGATGGAGGGTATGAGACCTCTTCAGAGGACTACCACCAGCCCCTACGATGGAGGGGATGAGACCTCTTCAGAGGACCATCACCAGCCCCTACGATGGAGGGTATGAGACCTCTTCAGAGGACTTCCACCAGCCCCTAAGATGGACGGTATGAGACCTCTTCAGAGGACTACCACCAGCCCCTACGATGGAGTGTATGAGACCTCTGGACGTCTTCATGCTTATCAACTCTATGAGCATCAGGCCAAAATGATTCTACAGGGACGTTTTCTCATCGTGCATTTCTGGAATCTGTTACATTTATTTGATAGAACTGTGGACACCAATATTTTATAGCAGGCTTATGGGAAGATGGAGCGCTGTTACTGTAATTTAATTATGCCAATGTGTTTTCATTAATTGAAAACCCTTATTAACCTGTTAGATCTCTAGGGGCGCTATTTCATTTTTGGATAAAAAACGTTCCCGTTTTAAGCGCAATATTTTGTCACGAAAAGTTGCTCGACTATGCATATTCTTGACAGCTTTGGAAAGAAAACACTCTGAAGTTTCAGAATCTGCAAAGATTTTGTCTGTAAGTGCCCCAGAACTCATTCTACAGGCGAAACCAAGATGATGCATCAACCAGGAATTAGCAGAATTTCTGAAGCTCTGTTTTCCATTGTCTCCTTATATGGCTGTGATTGCGCAAGGAATGAGCCTACACTTTCTGTCGTTCGCCCAAGGTCTTAGCAGCATTGTGACGTATTTGTAGGCATATCATTGGAAGATTGACCATAAGAGACTACATTTTCCAAGTGTCCGCCTGGTGTCCTGCGTCGAATTCGGTGCGCAATTGCCAGCTGCTTCTACTTTACCATTTGATTCAGGGGAGAAAGCATGTGTCCAAGAACGATGTATCAATGAAGAGATATGTGAAAAACACCTTGATGATTGATTCTAAACAACGTTTGCCAAGTTTTCAGTCGATATTATGGAGTTAATTTGGAAAAAAGTTTGCGTTTTGAGGACTGAATTTTCGGATTTTTTTTGGTAGCCAAATGTGATGTATAAAACGGAGCTATTTCTAATACACAAGGAATCTTTTTGGAAAAACTGAGCATCTGCTATCTAACTGAGAGTATCCTCATTGAAAACATCAGAAGTTCTTCAAAGGTAAATGATTTTATTTGAAGGCTTTTATGTTTTTGTTAATGTTGCGTGCTGGATGCTAACGCTAATGCTAACGCTAAATGCTAATGCTAAATGCTAACGCTAGCTAGCTACTTTTACACAAATCAAATCAATCAAATTTATTTTATATAGCCCTTCGTACATCAGCTGATATCTCAAAGTGCTGTACAGAAACCCAGCCTAAAACCCCAAACAGCAAGCAATGCAGGTGAAGAAGCACGGTGGCTAGGAAAAACTCCCTAGAAAGGCCAAAACCTAGGAAGAAACCTAGAGAGGAACCAGGCTATGTGGGGTGGCCAGTCCTCTTCTGGCTGTGCCGGGTGGAGATTATAACAAAACATGGTCAAGATGTTCAAATGTTCATAAATGACCAGCATGGTCGAATAATAATAAGGCAGAATAGTTGAAACTGGAGCAGCAGCACAGTCAGGTGGACTGGGGACAGCAAGGAGTCATCATGTCAGGTATTCCTGGGGCATGGTCCTAGGGCTCAGGTCCTCCGAGAGAGAGAAAGAAAGAGAGAATTAGAGAGAGCATATGTGGGATGGCCAGTCCTCTTCTGGCTGTGCCGGGTGGAGATTATAACAGAACATGGCCAAGATGTTCAAATGTTCATAAATGATCAGCATGGTCGAATAATAATAAGGCAGAACAGTTGAAACTGGAGCAGCAGCACAGCCAGGTGGACTGGGGACAGCAAGGAGTCATCATGTCAGGTAGTCCTGGGGCATGGTCCTAGGGCTCAGGTCCTCCGAGAGAGAGAAAGAGAGAAGGAGAGAATTAGAGAACGCACACTTAGATTCACACAGGACACCGAATAGGACAGGAGAAGTACTCCAGATATAACAAACTGACCCTAGCCCCCCGACACATAAACTACTGCAGCATAAATACTGGAGGCTGAGACAGGAGGGGTCAGGAGACACTGTGGCCCACTCCGAGGACACCCCCGGACAGGGCCAAACAGGAAGGATATAACCCCACCCACTTTGCCAAAGCACAGCCCCCACACCACTAGAGGGATATCTTCAACCACCAACTTACCATCCTGAGACAAGGCTGAGTATAGCCCACAAAGACCTCCGCCACGGCACAACTTAAGGGGGGGGGGGGGGGGGGCGCCAACCCAGACAGGATGACCACATCAGTGACTCAACCCACTCAGGTGACGCACCTCCTCCAGGGACGGAATGAGAGAGCCCCAGTAAAGCCAGTGACTCAGCCCCTGTAATAGGGTTAGAGGCAGAGAATCCCAGTGGAAAGAGGGGAACCGGCCAGGCAGAGACAGCAAGGGTGGTTCGTTGCTCCAGAGCCTTTCCGTTCACCCTCCCACTCCTGGGCCAGACTACACTCAATCATATGACCCACTGAAGAGATGAGTCTTCAGTAGAGACTTAAAGGTTGAGACCGAGTTTGCGTCTCTGACATGGGTAGGCAGACCGTTCCATAAAAATGGAGCTCTTTAGGAGAAAGCCCTGCCTCCAGCTGTTTGCTTAAAAATTCTAGGGACAATTAGGAGGCCTGCGTCTTGTGACCGTAGCGTACGTGTAGGTATGTACGGCAGGACCAAATCAGAGAGATAGATAGGAGCAAGCCCATGTAATGCTTTGTAGGTTAGCAGTAAAACCTTGAAATCAGCCCTTGCTTTGACAGGAAGCCAGTGTAGAGAGGCTAGCACTGGAGTAATATGATCAAATTTTTTGGTTCTAGTCAGGATTCTAGCAGCCGTATTTAGCACTAACTGAAGTTTATTTAGTGCTTTATCCGGGTAGCCGGAAAGTAGAGCATTGCAGTAGTCTAACCTGGAAGTGACAAAAGCATGGATTAATTTTTCTGCATCATTTTTGGACAGAAAGTTCCTGATTTTTGCAATGTTACGTAGATGGAAAAAAGCTGTCCTTGAAATGGTCTTGATATGTTCTTCAAAAGAGAGATCAGGGTCCAGAGTAACGCAGAGGTCCTTCACAGTTTTATTTGAGACGACTGTACAACCATTAAGATTAATTGTCAGATTCAACAGAAGATCTCTTTGTTTCTTGGGACCTAGAACAAGCATCTCTGTTTTGTCCGAGTTTAAAAGTAGAAAGTTTGCAGCCATCCACTTCCTTATGTCTGAAACACATTCTTCTAGCAAGGGCAATTTTGGGGCTTCACCATGTTTAATTTAAATGTACAGCTGTGTGTCATCTGCATAGCAGTGAAAGTTAACATTATGTTTTCGAATAACATCCCCAAGAGGTAAAATATATAGTGAAAACAATAGTGGTCCTAAAACGGAACCTTGAGGAACACCGAAATTTACAGTTGATTTGTCAGAGGACAGACCATTCACAGAGACAAACTGATATCTTTCCGACAGATAAGATCTAAACCAGGCCAGAACTTGTCCGTGTAGACCAATTTGGGTTTCCAATCTCTCCAAAAGAATGTGGTGATCGATGGTATCAAAAGCAGCACTAAGGTCTAGGAGCACGAGGACAGATGCAGAGCCTCGGTCCGATGCCATTAAAATGTAATTTACCACCTTCACAAGTGCCGTCTCAGTGCTATGATGGGGTCTAAAACCAGACTGAAGCATTTCGTATACATTGTTTGTCTTCAGGAAGGCAGTGAGTTGTTGCGCAACAGCCTTTTCTAAAATTTTTGAGAGGAATGGAAGATTCGATATAGGCCGATAGTTTTTTATATTTTCTGGGTCAAGGTTTGGCTTTTTCAAGAGAGGCTTTATTACTGCCACTTTTAGTGAGTTTGGTACACATCCGGTGGATAGAGAGCCGTTTATTATGTTCAACATAGTAGGGCCAAGCACAGGAAGCAGCTCTTTCAGTAGTTTAGTTGGAATAGGGTCCAGTATGCAGCTTGAAGGTTTAGAGGCCATGATTATTTTCATCATTGTGTCAAGAGATATAGTACTAAAACACTTGAGTGTCTCTCTTGATCCTAGGTCCTGGCAGAGTTGTGCAGACTCAGGACAACTGAGCTTTGAAGGAATACGCAGATTTAAGGAAGAGTCCGTAATTTGCTATCTAATAATCATAATCTTTTCCTCAAAGAAGTTCATGAATTTATCACTGCTAAAGTGAAAGTCATCCTCTCTTGGGGAATGCTGCTTTTTAGTTAGCTTTGCGACAGTATCAAAAAGGAATTTCGGATTGTTCTTATTTTCCTCAATTAAGTTAGAAAAATAGGATGATCGAGCAGCAGTAAGGGCTCTTCGGTACTGCACAGTACTGTCTTTCCAAGCTAGTCGGAAGACTTCCAGTTTGGTGTGGCGCCATTTCCGTTCCAATTTTCTGGAAGCTTGCTTCAGAGCTCGGGTATTTTCTGTGTACCAGGGAGCTAGTTTCTTATGAGAAATGTTTTTAGTTTTTAGGGGTGCAACTGCATCTAGGGTATTGCGCAAGGTTAAGTTGAGTTCCTCAGTTAGGTGGTTAACTGATTTTTGTCCTCTGGCGTCCTTGGGTAGGCAGAAGGAGTCTGGAAGGACATCAAGGAATCTTTGTGTTGTCTGTGAATTTATAGCACGACTTTTGATGATCCTTGGTTGGGGTCTGAGCAGATTATTTGTTGCAATTGCAAACGTAATAAAATGGTGGTCCGATAGTCCAGGATTATGAGGAAAAACATTAAGATCCACAACATTTATTCCATGGGACAAAACTAGGTCCAGCGTATGACTGTGACAGTGAGTGGGTCCAGAGACATGTTGGACAAAACCCACTGAGTCGATGATGGCTCCGAAAGCCTTTTGGAGTGGGTCTGTGGACTTTTCCATGTGAATATTAAAGTCACCAAAGATTAGAATATTATCCGCTATGACTACAAGGTCCGATAGGAATTCAGGGAACTCAGTGAGGAACGCTGTATATGGCCCAGGAGGCCTGTAAACAGTAGCTATAAAAAGTGATTGAGTAGGCTGCATAGATTTCATGACTAGAAGCTCAAAAGACGAAAACGTCATTTTTTTTTTTGTAAATTGAAATTTGCTATCGTAAATGTTAGCAACACCTCCGCCTTTGCGGGATGCACGGGGGATATGGTCACTAGTGTAGCCAGGAGGTGAGGCCTCATTTAACACAGTAAATTCATCAGGCTTAAGCCATGTTTCAGTCAGGCCAATCACATCAAGATTATGATCAGTGATTAGTTCATTGACTATAATTGCCTTTGAAGTAAGGGATCTAACATTAAGTAGCCCTATTTTGAGATGTGAGGTATCATGATCTCTTTCAATAATGACAGGAATGGAGGTGGTCTTTATCCTAGTGAGATTGCTAAGGCGAACACCGCCATGTTTAGTTTTGCCCAACCTAGGTCGAGGCACAGACACGGTCTCAATGGTGATAGCTGAGCTGACTACACTGACTGTGCTAGTGGCAGACTCCACTATGCTGGCAGGCTGGCTAACAGCCTGCTGCCTGGCCTGCACCCTATTTCATTGTGGAGCTAGAGGAGTTAGAGCCCTGTCTATGTTGGTAGATAAAATGAGAGCACCCCTCCAGCTAGGATGGAGTCCGTCACTCCTCAGCAGGTCAGGCTTGGTCCTGTTTGTGGGCGAGTCCCAGAAAGAGGGCCAATTATCTACAAATTCTATCTTTTGGGAGGGGCAGAAAACAGTTTTCAACCAGCGATTGAGTTGTGAGACTCTGCTGTAGAGCTCATCACTCCCCCTAACTGGGAGGGGGCCAGAGACAATTACTCGATGCCGACACATCTTTCTAGTTGATTTACACGCAGAAGCTATGTTGCGCTTGGTGATCTCTGACTGTTTCATCCTAACATCGTTGGTGCCGACGTGGATAACAATATCTCTATACTCTCTACACTCGCCAGTTTTAGCTTTAGCCAGCACCATCTTCAGATTTGCCTTAACGTCGGTAGCCCTGCCCCCCGGTAAACAGTGTATGATCGCTGGATGATTCTCAAGTCTAATACTGCGGGTAATGGAGTCGCCAATGACTAGAGTTTTCAATTTGTCAGAGCTAATGGTGGGAAGCTTCGGCGTCTCAGACCCCGTAACGGGAGGAGTAGAGACCAGAGAAGACTCGGCCTCTGACTCCGACTGTTACGGTGAGTGAATGAGGACCCAAAAGCGAATTAACTTAAACAGAGCTTCTTTAATAACCAAACATAGGTAGGCTCAGATAGACCGGCAGATTCCGACAGGACAGGACAAGGTTACAGCAAACATGACGATAGTCTGGTTCAGGCATGAAACACAACAAACAAGAATCCGACAAGGACAGGAGCAGAAACAGAGAGAGATATAGGGACCTAATCAGAGGGAAAAAGGGAACAGGTGGGAAAAGGGGTGACGAGGTGGTTAGGAGGAGACAAGACACAGCTGGGGGAAAGAGGGGGAGAAAAGGTAACCTAACAACGACCAGCAGAGGGAGACAGGGTGAAGGGAAAGGACAGAGACAAGACACAACATGACAGTACATGACAGTACCCCCCCACTCACCGAGCGCCTCCTGGCGCACTCGAGGAGGAAACCTGGCGGCAACGGAGGAAATCCTCGATCAGCGCACGGTCCAGCACGTCCCGAGAGGGAACCCAACTCCTCTCCTCAGGACCGTACCCCTCCCAATCAACGAGGTACTGGTGACCACGGCCCCGAGGACGCATGTCCAAAATTCTACGGACCCTGTAGATGGGTGTGCCCTCGACAAGGATGGGGGGGGGGGGGGGGAAGACTAGCGGGGGCGCGAAGGACGGGCTTGATGCAGGAGACATGGAAGACCGGGTGAACGCGACGAAGGTATCGCGGAAGAAGAAGTCGAACTGCGACAGGATTAATGACCCGAGAAATACGGAACGGACCAATGAACCGCGGGGTCAACTTGCGAGAAGCCGTCTTAAGGGGAAGGTTCTGAGTGGAGAGCCAAACTCTCTGACCGCGACAATATCTAGGACTCTTAGTTCTACGCTTATTAGCAGCCCTCACAGTCTGCGTCCTATAACGGCAAAGTGCAGACCTGACCCTCTTCCAGGTGCGCTCGCAACGTTGGACAAAAGCCTGAGCGGAGGGGACGCTGGACTCGGCGAACTGAGATGAGAACAGCGGAGGCTGGTACCCGAGGCTACTCTGAAAAGGAGATAGCCCGGTCGCAGACGAAGGAAGCGAGTTGTGGGCGTATTCTGCCCAGGGGAGCTGTTCTGACCAAGACGCAGGGTTGCGAAAAGAAAGACTGCGTAAGATACGACCAATAGTCTGATTGGCCCGTTCTGCTTGACCGTTAGACTGGGGGTGAAAGCCGGAAGAGAGACTGACGGAAGCCCCAATCAAACGGCAAAACTCCCTCCAAAATTGAGACGTGAATTGCGGACCTCTGTCCGAAACGACGTCCGACGGAAGGCCATGAATTCTGAAAACATTCTCGATGATGATCTGTGCCGTCTCTTTAGCAGAAGGAAGCTTAGCAAGGGGAATGAAATGAGCCGCCTTAGAGAACCTATCGACAACCGTAAGAATAACAGTCTTCCCCGCTGACGAAGGCAGTCCGGTGACAAAATCTAAGGCGATGTGAGACCACGGTCGAGAGGGAATAGGAAGCGGCCTGAGACGGCCGGCAGGAGGAGAGTTACCGGACTTAGTCTGCGCGCAGACCGAACAAGCAGCCACGAAACGACGCGTGTCATGCTCCCGGGTGGGCCACCAAAAACGCTGGCGAATGGAAGCAAGCGTACCCCGAACGCCAGGGTGGCCGGCTAACTTGGCAGAGTGAGCCCACTGAAGAACGGCCAGACGAGTAGGAACGGGAACGAAAAGAAGGTTCCTAGGACAAGCGCGCGGCGACGGAGTGTGAGTGAGCGCTTGCTTTACCTGCCTCTCAATTCCCCAGACAGTCAATCCGACAACACGCCCCTCAGGGAGAATCCCCTCGGGGTCAGTGGAGGCTACTGAAGAACTGAAGAGACGAGACAAAGCATCAGGCTTGGTGTTCTTAGAGCCCGGACGATAAGAAATCACGAACTCGAAACGAGCGAAAAACAGCGGCCAACGCGCCTGACGCGCATTAAGTCGTTTGGCAGAACGGATGTACTCAAGGTTCCTATGGTCAGTCCAAACGACAAAAGGAACGGTCGCCCCCTCCAACCACTGTCGCCATTCGCCTAGGGCTAACCGGATGGCGAGCAGTTCGCGGTTACCCACATCATAGTTACGTTCCGACGGCGACAGGCGATGAGAAAAATACGCGCATGGGTGGACCTTGTCGTCAGAGAGGGAGCGCTGAGAAAGAATGGCTCCCACGCCCACCTCTGACGCGTCAACCTCGACAACGAACTGTCTAGAGACGTCAGGTGTAACAAGGATAGGAGCGGATGTAAAACGATTCTTGAGGAGATCAAAAGCTCCCTGGGCGGAAACGGACCACTTAAAGCACGTCTTGACAGAAGTAAGGGCTGTGAGAGGAGCTGCCACCTGACCAAAATTACGGATGAAACGACGATAGAAGTTCGCGAAGCCGAGAAAGCGCTGCAGCTCGACGCGTGACTTAGGGACGGGCCAATCAATGACAGCTTGGACCTTAGCGGGATCCATCTTAATGCCTTCAGCGGAAATAACAGAACCGAGAAATGTGACGGAGGAGGCATGAAAAGTACACTTCTCAGCCTTCACAAAAAGACAATTCTCTAAAAGGCGCTGGAGGACACGTCGAACGTGCTGAACATGAATCTGGAGTGACGGTGAAAAAATCAGGATATCGTCAAGGTAAACGAAAACAAAGATGTTCAGCATGTCTCTCAGGACATCATTGACTAATGCCTGAAAGACAGCTGGAGCGTTAGCGAGGCCGAAAGGAAGAACCCGGTATTCAAAGTGCCCTAACGGAGTGTTAAACGCCGTCTTCCACTCGTCCCCCTCCCTGATGCGCACGAGATGGTAAGCGTTACGAAGGTCCAACTTAGTGAAAAACCTGGCTCCCTGCAGGATCTTGAAGGCTGAAGACATAAGAGGAAGCGGATAACGATTCTTCACTGTTATGTCATTCAGCCCTCGATAATCTATGCAGGGGCGCAGAGACCCGTCCTTCTTCTTGACAAAAAAAACCCCCGCTCCGGCGGGAGAGGAGGAGGGGACTATGGTACCGGCGTCAAGAGCTACAGACAAATAATCTTCGAGAGCCTTACGTTCGGGAGCCGACAGAGAGTATAGTCTACCCCGGGGGGGGGGGGTGGTTCCCGGAAGGAGATCAATACTACAATCATACGACCGGTGTGGAGGAAGAGAGGTGGCCCTGGACCGACTGAACACCGTGCGCAGATCGTGATATTCCTCCGGCACCCCTGTCAAATCACCAGGCTCCTCCTGTGAAGAAGAGACAGAGGAAACAGGAGGGATAGCAGACATTAAACATTTCACATGACAAGAGACGTTCCAGGAGAGGATAGAATTACTAGACCAATTAATGGAAGGATTATGACAAACTAGCCAGGGATGGCCCAAAACAACAGGTGTAAAAGGTGAACGAAAAATTAAAAAAGAAATGGTTTCACTATGATTACCAGAAACAGTGAGGGTTAAAGGTAGCGTCTCACGCTGAATCCTGGGGAGAGGACTACCATCCAGGGCGAACAAGGCCGTGGGCTCCTTTAACTGTCTGAGAGGAATGTCATGTTCCCGAGCCCAGGTCTCGTCCATAAAACAGCCCTCCGCCCCAGAGTCTATTAAGGCACTGCAGGAAGCTGACGAACCGGTCCAGCGTAGATGGACCGACAAGGTAGTGCAGGATCTTGAAGGAGAGACAGGAGTAGTAGCGCTCACCAGTAGCCCTCCGCTTACTGATGAGCTCTGGCCTTTTACTGGACATGAAGTGACAAAATGACCAGCGGAACCGCAATAGAGACAGAGGCGGTTGGTGATTCTCCGTTCCCTCTCCTTAGTCGAGATGCGGATACCTCCCAGCTGCATGGGCTCAGCACCCGAGCCGGCAGAGGAAGATGGTAGTGATGCGGAGAGGGGGGCAACGGAGAACGCGAGCTCCTTTCCACGAGCTCGGTGACGAAGATCAACCCGTCGCTCAATGCGAATAGCGAGTTCAATCAAGGAATCCACGCTGGAAGGAACCTCCCGGGAGAGAATCTCATCCTTTACCTCTGCGCGGAGACCCTCCAGAAAACGAGCGAGCAAAGCCGGCTCGTTCCAGCCACTGGAGGCAGCAAGAGTGCGAAACTCAATAGAGTAGTCTGTTATGGATCGATTGCCTTGACATAGGGAAGACAGGGCCCTGGAAGCCTCCTCCCCAAAAACAGATCGATCAAAAACCCGTATCATCTCCTCCTTAAAGTCCTGATACTGGTTAGTACACTCAGCCCTTGCCTCCCAGATTGCCGTGCCCCACTCACGAGCCCGTCCAATAAGGAGAGATATGACGTAGGCGACACGAGCAGTGCTCCTGGAGAAAGTGTAGGGCTGGAGAGAAAACACAATATCACACTGGGTGAGGAACGAGCGGCATTCAGTGGGCTCCCCAGAGTAACACGGCGGGTTATTGATTCTGGGCTCCGGAGATTCGAAAGCCCTGGAAGTGGCCGGTGGATCGAGGCGGAGATGGTGAACCTGTTCTGTGAGGTTGGAGACTTGGGTGGCCAGGGTCTCAACGGCATGTCGAGCAGCAGACAATTCCTGCTCGTGTCTGCCTAGCATCGCTCCCTGGATCCCGACGGCTGAGTGGAGAGGATCCGAAGTCGCTGGGTCCATTCTTGGTCGGATTCTTCTGTTACGGTGAGTGAATGAGGACCCAAAAGCGAACTAACTTAAACAGAGCTTCTTTAATAACCAAACATAGGTAGGCTCAGATAGACCGGCAGATTCCGACAGGACAGGACAAGGTTACAGCAAACATGACGATAGTCTGGTTCAGGCATGAAACACAACAAACAAGAATCCGACAAGGACAGGAGCAGAAACAGAGAGAGATATAGGGACCTAATCAGAGGGAAAAAGGGAACAGGTGGGAAAAGGGGTGACGAGGTGGTTAGGAGGAGACAAGACACAGCTGGGGGAAAGAGGGGGAGAAAAGGTAACCTAACAACGACCAGCAGAGGGAGACAGGGTGAAGGGAAAGGACAGAGACAAGACACAACATGACAGTACATGACACCGACCCGCTGCTTAATGGGGAAAACCGGTTGAAAGTTTCTGTCGGCTGAATGAGCGACACCGGTTGAGCGTTCCTACAGCATTTCCTTCCAGAAACCGTGAGAAAGTTGTCCGGCTGCGGGGACTGTGCCAGGGGATTTATACTGATTGTTTTCCTATGGTTGAGAAGCATATTTTGAAAATCTGAGATGACAGTGTTGTTTACAAAAGGCTAAGCTTGAGAGATGGCATATTTATTTCATTTCATTTGCGATTTTCATAAATAGTTAACGTTGTGTTATGCTAATGAGCTTGCTGATAGATTTACACAATCCTGGATACAGGGGTTTTTTCATAGCTAAACGTGACGCAGAAAACGGAGCGATTTGTCCTAAACAAATAATCTTTCAGGAAAAACTGAACATTTGCTATCTGAGAGTCTCCTCATTGAAAACATCTGAAGTTCTTCAAAGGTAAATGATTTTATTTGAATGCTTTTCTGTTTTTTTGTGTAAATGTTGCCAGCTGAATGCTAATGCTAAATGCTACGTTAGCCATCAATACTGTTACACAAATGCTTGTTTTGCAATGGTTGAGAAGCATATTTTGAAAATCTGAGATGACAGTGTTGTTAACAAAAGGCTAAGCTTGAGAGCTAGCATATTTATTTCATTTCATTTGCGATTTTCATGAATAGTTAACGTTGCGTTATGGTAATGAGCTTGAGTCTGTATTCACGATCCCGGATCCGGGATGGGGAGATCAGAAAGGTTAATCTATTTTATTAGAATTTGTAAGATTCTTGTTTGCATAAAATAGACGGAGACCAGCCATTTCAATAATAGGTAACAGAATTTATTCTTGGAGCGCGCTGCCACTTCACCACAAGCAACAGTTTATATACAAAACATGACGTCATTTCATTGCTTAACAGAAACCCCTCCTCTCGACAGGGACAAAGTGAGGTGAAAAGTTCATTCTAACTTACTAACACAATCCCTAACACAACCCCTCAACATTATCGATCACCACTTAGCTGACAGTTCTAATTAACAGAAAACCTAGGACTGTCTTATCTAAAAACCCCAGAGCTCAGTTTCGTCGGTTCAACCATAGGTTAACGACCTTATCTGTTTACACAGTCCACTTCTTTCTTCCTAGTTGGAATGGTGTTCATTAACTTTAATTACTCCTTGTCTGTGTCACACAATCCCATTTTATGAACTCATATTGTTAATCAGATATAATAAAACAGAGTATGAGTTTACTTAGTTACAGTTCTATTTGAAATGGGGATATTGTTTATTAATTTATTCAAGCGCTCCAGCTATGTTCTGGTGGAAGAGAAGATCTGGAGGTTGGGGGTGGATCGGCCACACCATCCAAACTCCACCCGCCAACATCACCAGGCAAGCTGTATCCTAGAACCCACAAAGGAAAAGAGTACCCAAGAAACACCTGGAGGTGGGAGCTGAAGGAAGATACAAGGAAAACCAACATGAGGTGGAACCAGCTGGAGAATACTGCCCAGAACAGAGTGCAATGGAGAGCAGTCGTCATTGGTCTATGCTCCTGAAGGAGCGATGGGCCTGACCAATGAAATGGAAGTTTTGCCTCTGCTGTTCATCTCAGTTTGTCTTTAATTTACTGTCTCTACCAGGGTTTCCCAACTCTTTCCTCGAAGCCCCAGATGGTTCACTTTTTTGTTTTAACCCTAAACTGGCACACTTGATTCAGTTAAAAGTTTGATCAGTTTATTAATTTAATCGGGTGTGCCAGTTTAGGGTTAACAAAACAAATGTAAATGTCTAGGGGAGCCAGAGGAGAGGGTTGGGGAAACTCTGCTCTATACCCCTCAAATCTGGATCTCGAGGCCAGGTGGGTGCAATTAATTCAGGTAGAACAGAACCAGCAGTAGTCTGGACTTCCATAGGATAAGACTTAAACAGCCCTGGCCTATACAGTACGTGTTAGTTTAATCCACAAAATACTAAGTGCATTACCAGCCACCACAACTGGATGAGGAAGTAAAGGATTAATTTATGGTTAAGTATCTTGGCCAAGGGTACACTCTGAACTACCATCTCCAATCTCCATGTGGTCATACGTCGAGCTCTTGGCTGCAGACACCCCAGTTGGCTTGGGTTTACAGTTGAGGAGTGACCTATGCCTAACCTCCCTAACAAAGAATCACACACTCATGCATGCGCACACACACACACACATTCTCTCTCTTTCACAGGCGTGCACGAGAGCGAGGGAGGGGCTGAAAGGAGTGTGCAGACAGGAGAGAAGGTGAATAAAGATGAAAAAAGGTCATTTTTCTGGCACCACTCTGCCAGGGTCCTCAACTCCCTGTATGCTGTCTCGTCATTGTTAGTAATCAGGCCTACCACTGTGTCGTCTGCAAACTTGATGACTGAGTTGAAGAAGTGCGTGGCCACGCAGTCATGGGTGAACAGGGAGTACAGGAGGGGGCTGAGGTTTATCAGACAGTGAGCGACTTTAAGAATGCATCTATAATAGGATATAACCACTGCCAAAATGAAGCAAAGAGACCAAGGTTAAGAAGTGACATTAGTATTAGGAAATAAAATGGCACCACTTTGCATGGTGTTGCTACAGTATCAGATACATCTAATCCAATCTAGTATCTAATCCAAAGGTCACATATACGAATAATGTGTGTGTGTGTGTGTGTGTTTGTGTGTGTGTGTGTGTGTGTGTGTTAGAAATCAGGCCTACCACTGTGTTGTCTGCAAACTTGATGACTGAGTTGAAGAAGTGCATGGCCACGCAGTCATGGGTGAACAGGGAGTACAGGAGTTGGCTGAGGTTTATCAGACAGTGAGCGACTTTAAGAATGCATCTATAATAGGATATAACCACTGCCAAAATGAAGCAAAGAGACCAAGGTTAAGAAGTGACATTAGTATTAGGAAATAAAATGGCACCACTTTACATGGTGTTGCTACAGTATCAGATACATCTAATCCAATCTAGTATCTAATCCAAAGGTCACATATACGAATAATGTGTGTGTGTGTGTGTGTGTGTGTGTGTGTAACCAGTGGCCGTCTGTGCCTTTTAAGATGAGGGAGGATGATTGATAGCCTTATTTCTACTACAGCATAATGGATGACTGTCATTCATATTCCATTCACCCAGCTCAACGTAACATTGATAGGTTTAGACTATTACATTATGCTCAAATTTCCCCTGTACCCATCATTAGGTTACTACAACCTAGCCTATGAATTAAAGTTTACAACGTAGGTGCACAGGTTGAGAGAATTTTGAATAATCAAGGTGACAGACAGTGAGTGACACATTCAACACTGCCTTACACATTCTGCTAATAGTTGCTTTGCCTCTTTTGTGACTGGCTTGCATTATCATTTTTATGCAGTGGTACATTATTCCTCTTAATGGATGTGTTCCTGTCCACAATGACTGATATTGAGGTGTGCCTAGTGTCATGATGTGGCCCTTTCTGGGTGTAAATTGTGCCCCCCCCTCTCTCACTCTGTCTCCTACAACCAGGTTCTGTTATCTCAGGTTATACATTCCTGACAAAGACAATCTCCCCCTGGTCATGCAGAAAGAGAGGGAGAAAGCACAGAAAGAGGACAAATGACTTCACTTGGCCGGACTCCTAAATCCCCAAAATGGGAGAATTAAACAATACTGCTACGTTTGAGAATGTGGGAATAGTATGTGGACACTTAAGGGACAGTTGTGACGAGTGTGTTTCATTTCGTGATCTCATGAGGTACAGGAAACACACCCTAAGTCTGAAGCCCACCGTTTGCAACTAGGGCCTGGACTTCCTGACGGGCTGCCCCCAGGTGGTGAAGGTAGGAAACAACATCTCCACTTCGCTGATCCTCAACACTGGGGCCCCACAAAGATGCGTGCTCAGCACCCTCCTGTACTCCCTGTTCATCCATGACTGCGTGGCCACGCACGCCTCCTATTCAATCTTCAAATTTGCAGATGAGACAACAGTAGTAGGCCTGATTACCAACAATGACGAGACAGGGAGGAGGTGAGGGCCCTGGGAGTGTGGTGCCAGGAAAATAACCTCTCCCCCAACATCAATAAAACTAAGGAGCTGATCGTGGACTTCAGGAAACAGCAGAGGGGGCATCGGCGGGACCGCAGTGGAGAAGGTGGAAAGTTTCAAGTTCCTCGGTGTACACATCACTGACAAACTGAAATGGTCCACCCACACAGACAGTGTGGTGAAGAAGGCGCAACAGTGCCTCTTCAACCTCAGGAGGCTGAATAAATTTGGCTTGGCACCTAGAACACTCACAAACTTTAATAGGGATGCACAATTGAGAGCATCCTGTTGGGCTGTATCACCGCCTGGTACAGCAGGGCTCTCCAGAGGGTGGTGCGGTCTGCCCAACACAGCACCGGGGGCAAGCTACCAGCGTTCCAGGACACCTACAGCACCTGATGTCACAGTAAGGCCAAAAATATCGTCAAGGACAACAACCACCCGAGCCACTGCCTGTTCACCCCGCTATCATCCAGAAGTTGAGGTCAGTACAGATGCATCAAAGCTGGGACCGAGAGAATGAAAAACAGCTTCTATCTCAAGGCCATCAGACTGGTAAATAGTGTCATGGAAAATTGCAAGATTATGTTATAATGCTTGTATTACATAATAATAGTTGTTATATTCCAGAGAACATTAGCTAATGGTTCTGTTCTATGCCGTACCAGGGAGAAACGGTTCCCTTCTGGAGTAAGGGGGCCAGACTGGTCTTTACAATGAAAACTGTTGACACAGCAGTAACTGTCTGCTATGTTTTATATATATATTTCATACAAATCTTAACCTTTGTGAACTGTTCCTAAGATCTGTGGTTCATCAGTGTAAGTTGAGAGGGGTGTATCTTGGCTATAAAAGATCTTTGTACTTTTCTGCAGTCACTTCTCAATGGTTCATTACAAATAGTGAATTGTTGAAAGTCAAATGCTATTGCAAAGCGTATTATTAAAGATGTAGTTTAAGTATAACTCTGACTGGTGTGTAGTTTGTAACTCTCCTCATTTGGTAAAGCAGAAATATGCCACCACAATAGCCACCACTAGCACATTAGAGGCTGCTGCCTATATACTGTACATAGACTTGGAATCACTGGCCAATTTATTAATGGAACACTTTAAAAATGTTTACACATTTTGTATTACTCATCTCACTCATTTCATGTACATACTGTATTCTGTCCTACTCTACTGTATCTTGTCTATGCTTCTCTGACATTGCTCATCCAAATATTTCTATATTCTTAATTGCATTCCTTGACTTTAGATTGTGTGTATTGTTATATATTACTTGCTATATATTACTGCACTGTTGGAGCTAGCAACACAAGCATTTCACTACATCTGCAATAATATCTGCTATACACATGTTTGTGATGAATAAAATGTGATTTCATTTGATTTGTAAATAAGGTATTTCTGTTTATTATTTGTTAATACATTTCAAACATTTCTTAAAACCTGTTTTTGCTTTGTCATTATGGGGTATTGCGTGTACATTGATGAGGGAAAAAACCCTATCAGAATAAGGCTGAAACGTAACAAAATGTGGAAAATGGGAATGGGTTTGAATACTTTCCGAATGCACCGTAAGGTTATGTGTAAGAACGCAACTGCACTGAAATGAATAGCCTGATTCAATGCGATTCTCCTGAATAAAAAAGATTAAAGTTGATCTGTTAAGCTGTTAGGTCTGAATAGACCCATACAGCTTCCATACCGATTCTTTCTTTTTGGTCTTTTGCTATAGGCATTCCAAATTGCAGATCATTTAATAAAACAACCATATTTTCTGTGTGATAATGACACCTGCTTTTCATTTATAAGTGAATGTTTTCATAAGCCTTTAGGCCTACCAAGAGGCCATGATGAGGCTGAACAAGACATTTGATAGGCTAGTAGACTATGTAGAAATAATCCCCTCACTTCAAGCCCTGCATTGTAATAGCCTAGATCGCTTTTAGCCCATCTCTATAACAAGGATTAGGCCTATATCCTCAATTCAAGCCCTGCTTTTAACCATAAGACATCTCCACAGAAATTGATAGGTTAAGGATTGCATGTTGACTGTGATGGTGTCTGTTAAACCATTACACTTGTGGTGACCTGGGAACTGGGGGGAAAAATGAGGTCAAATCATGCCACCAGTGATTTTCAGGTCAGAAAGTCAGAGAAAGATGCCAGAGTTTCTGAATTGGAATTCCGAGTTAGATGACCGTTCCAAACTAGTTTTCCCAGTCAGAACAAATTTTTTTCTGAGGTCCTGGTTGTCTTCAACACACTGACGTTGGAAATCAGAGATTGCCGAGTTACAAGTTGTTTGAGTATGCCACTAGAGACCTGACCGCAGGAATGTCCATCAGAGTTGTTTCCAGATAATTTAATAATTCATGTCTCTACCATAAGCCACCTCCAACGCTGTTTTAGAGAATTTGTCACTACGTCCAACCGGCCTCACAACCGGAGGCCATGTGTAACCACACCATACCAGGTCTCCACGTCCGGCTTCTTCACCTGTGGGATCGTCTGAGACCAGCCACCCAGACAGCTGATGAAAATTGAATTTTATAAATGGAAATGCACGTAGATACCATGACAAGATCCTGAGGCCCATTGTTTTGCAATTAATCTGCCGCCATCCTATCATGTTTCAGCATGATAATGCCCCAAGAATCTGTACACAATTCCTGAAGCTGAAAATGTACCAGTTTTTCCATGGCCTGCATACTCGCCAGACACATCATCCACTGAGCATGTTTGGGATGCTCTGGTTTGACTTGTATGACAGCGAGTTCCAGTTCCCCGCTGTAGTATCTGGGATCTACATCTGTTTATATTAGTGACTATGCTGTTACTAAGCAGTAATGTATTACGGCAGTGTTACGTTACTACACCTAATAGGAAATGCACATGCGTACTAGGGTGCCGGGAACTGTAGAGCACAAGGTGTTTTGACTAAAGGAAAACTAACTGTACTCCAGTCTCCTGCCTGGTCATTTCTCCACAACACAAATATTACAGTGGCGACGAGGTGATTAAACTACATAAACGGACATTGCTTGAAGGGAAGAATGTTGCGTGAGTAATGAAACTCAAAATAATTATGTAATTTGTCAGTTATTTTTTATTTTCTTTCGCCAGTAGAGAAGGCTAAGCACTGCTAGTAGGTACAGTATTCAGGAGCTTCCAAGTAGCAAGACTATTGGAGTCCAGAATAGCGACACTGCCCTCTAGTGGTAAAAAAAATACTGTCATTGAACCCATTGAAATTAGGCGATCTCAGTGGAGACATATTGTAAAAAAAAAAGGAAGAAGGAACGTAACACGGTGTGTACATTATTACAAATGAGTGCAGTGAATGAAGTAATTGCAGAAACTTCTGAAGTGAAGAATTAGATGAAAATTCAGAAGAATAAAAAATATACAAGGAATAAGGAAACTGAACAATTATCTGTGAAAATGGCAACCATTGGTCGAGTACCAGTTTGAGGCTACAAAAAAAGTTTGATTCCTATTTGAAGCGTTTTGAGCATTGGCTGGCTGCAAAGGAAATCAAAGATGAAAAGAAAGCAGACCTATTTCTCAGTGTTTTGGGTCCAACTGTGTTTGGATTGCTGAAAGGTCTCATTGAACCAATAAAAGCAGTGGAGTTGAACTATGCAGAACTGACTGAAACTCTTTCAAGGTATTTCAAGCCTAAGCCAATTCTCATTGCAGAACGTTTCAGAATTTACAAATGTCACCAGAGTCAAGGGGAAACTGTGGCTGACTACATCCTTGCTTTGAAAAGGCTGGCAAGTACATGTGAGTTTGCACAATTTCTTGATGATGCTCTCCGAGACAAGTTTGTATGTGGTCTCACAGGTGAAGCATATCACAGAAGGCTTCTGTCAGAGAAGGACCTGACCTTTAAGAAAGCCTGTGATATAGCACTTGGACTCGAGCTTAACCACAGGGATACTATGAGCTATCGGGACAATGCCGAATGCCAGAAAGGTGTTCACAAGGTCAGTGATGCACACGGTGAAAAAGGCTCACAAAAGTCACACTTTTCTCATTCCCGTCCTCAAGGTTACACAAGAACAAAGCAGCCCACATCTCAAAGGTCTAAGCCAAGTTGCTACAGATGTGGGGGAGATAATCATCAGCACAGTGAATGTCGATTCCAAAATGAAAAGTGCCACAATTGTGGAAAGGTTGGACATTTACAGAGAGTGTGTAAAGCCTCGAAACGCAAAAGCCAAGAGCACACAAAGTGTCAGACGCAGCACAAGAAGAGGAAGGCACAACTGAAACAGTATTGGAACTGTTCACAGTGTACACAGCTCAACAACAAAAAGATGGAATCTATCTCAACATGGAGTTAGCGGGAAAACCAGTAAAAATGCAGCTGGACACCAGAGCATCTGTATCTCTGGTTCCAGAGACTGTACAAAGAAAAACCGAAAGAGTTTCAGCCCGCATCCATCCGCCTTTCTTCATACACTGGTGACACTATTCCTGTGTTAGGGCAGATCCAGGTACCAGTCCGGTATGAGGGGAAGGAGTGGACGCTACCGCTTGTCATTGTTAAAGGAGAACAATCAGCCTTGCTAGGCAGAAACTGGCTACAAAAGATCAAGTTGAACTGGGGAGAAATCTTCAGTCTGAGAAATGACAAACCAGTGAGTCAGGCTACACTCACTAACATGCTGGAGACGCACAAATAACTTTTCAAAGATGGCTACGGTGAAATACAAGACTTCACAGCAAAAGTCAGAGTGCAAGAAGGAACCAAGCCTATCTTTCACAAACCACGTCCAGTTCCCTATGCTCTTAAGGAAGCAGTAGAGAAGGAACTGGACCGCCTACAGAAGAATAACATAATCACGAAAGTAGCGAGTAGCAACTGGGCTCCGATTGTTGTAGTCCCAAAGAAAGACAAGACCGTTAGAATGTGCGGTGACTACAAGGTCATAGTAAATCGCTGCATACTACCAGAGGAATATCCACTACCAAATGCTGAAGATCTGTTTGCCACTCTAGCTGGTGGGGAGGTTTTCAGTAAGCTGGACCTGGCATTCGCTTATCAGCAACTGAAGCTGGATCCAGAGTCAGAACAGTATCTGACCATCAATACACACAAGGGACTATTCAGATTCAATCGCTTGCCCTATGGAATCTCGACAGCTCCAGCGATATTCCAACACACAATGGATCAGATCTTGGATGGTATAGACCATGTTGTGTGCTTCATGGATGACATCCTCGTGTCAGCACCAACTATTGGAGAGCACCTTGTAGTGCTGGACAAAGTGATGTCAAGACTGAAGAAAAACTGGAGTGAGAATGAAACGCAGCAAGTGTGAGTTCCTCCAGGACTCAGTGGAGTATCTCGGGTACAAGATCGATGCACAAGGCCTGCACCTAACCAACAGCAAGGTGGAAGCAATCGTTAACGCACCAGCACCCACAAATATCTCAGAGCTGAGGTCATTTTTGGGGCTCCTGAACTATTACGGAAAGTTTGTGGCAAACTTGTCCACATTGTTGCATCCGCTTCACCAACTGCTGCAGGCCGATACAAAGTGGAATTGGTCCCCACAATGTAAAGAAGCATTCAAGACTTGCAAACAGCGTCTGCTAAAGAGCAAGTGGCTTGCCCACTACGACACAGAGATGAAGCTGAGACTCGCGTGTGATGCATCTCCATACGGAGTAGGAGCCGTCATCTAACATGTTCTACCATCAGGTGAAGAACACCCTATTGCATTTGCATCACGGAATCTGTCACCAAGTGAGAAAAATTATGCTCAAATTGAGAAGGAAGCCCTGAGCATAATATTCGGAGTGAAGAAGTTTCACAAATACCTCTACGGAAGGAACTGCTAACAGATCACAAGCCTCTGTTGGCCATCCTTGGACCAAAATCAGCTATAACAACCCTTGCTGAACTTCGAATGCAACGTTGGGCTCTGATATTGTTAGCCTACGATCACGCAAATGCCGATGCACTATCGAGACTACCATACAATAGTGACTCCGACAGTGAAGATGATAGAGCAGTCTTCCAGATCTCTCTCATTGACGAACTGCCCATATCTGCTTCAGACATAGCAGAGGATACAAGGAAAGACCCAGTGCTTTCCAAAGTCTTGGACTTAACATTAGGCGGTTGGCCAACATTCGTAAATGAAGATAACCTTCGTCCATTCATCGACAAGAAAGACCAGTTGTCCACTGATCAAGGGTGTGTTCTGTGGGGATCAAGGGTGGTGGTACCTCACAAATTCCAGAGGAGACTCCTATCTGACCTGCATGAGGGACATCCAGGGATCACTCAAATGAAAAATGAAAGCACTCGCTCGCAGTTATCTGTGGTGGCCTGGACTGGATCAGGACATTCAACAGCATGTAGGCCACTGCTCACCTTGTGAAGCTGTTCGCAACAAGCCTGCTGCCGCACCTCTTCATCCATGGTCCTGGGCTGCTACACCTTGGGAACGCATCCATGTGGATTACGCCGAGATTGACAAGCAACATTTCCTTGTTGTCGTTGATGTCCATTCCAAGTGGATGGAAGTGTTCCCTACTCAACTGACCACAGCTGAGAAGACCATCAATCTTCTCAGACACCTGTTCGCATCCTTTGTACTAGTCAAGGAGCTCGTATCGGACAATGGCCCTTCTTTCACGTCAAACGATTTTGAAATGTTTCTCAAGAACAACGGAGTAAGGCACATCCTGTCACCACCTTACCACCCGGCATCAAACGGAGCAGCGGAGAGAGCCGTGCAAACCTTTAAGAAGGCCTGGACTAGACTCGAGGTTCAGTCTGTGCCCACCCACCAAAGGCTTCCCCGGTTACTGTTTACTCACGTAACACACCACACACAGTAACGGAACATGCACCAGCTGAACTGTTTCTGAAATGCCAACCACGTACCCGCCTAACATTGTTGAAACCAGACTTGTCAAGCACTGTGGCAAAGCACCAGCTACAGCAGAAGAAAGCTCATGACAGACACTCAAAGACTGTCAGAGAATTCAAAGAGGAAGAGAGGTTGATGGTACGTGATTTCAGACACCCCAAGCGCCTGTGGAACTCAGGTGTGATCTTGCAACGCAGAGGACCTTTGACTTACCAAGTCCAAATTGGTCATTGCCAGGTCAACGTTCATATGGATCATCTGCTATGGTCCAACGCCCCAGCAGAGACATGCCGAGAGAACAAGAACAATAACGGCCCCCAGAATAGTATTCTCCTGACTGTGGACGTACGGGAGAGACAGAGCCTGACCTTCCACCCGAACCTGGCCCACCACAGGAAGCCCAGGAGGAGCGGAGATATCCTATTCGACAGCGAAGGGCACCTCAAAAGCTTGACCTGTGATTTGAGCTGGTTAAGGTGGTAACGGACAGTAAAACAAACACTTTAATATGTCCTAGATAAAAGGAAAGAAAAAGGACATTACCTGGGTTAGTTATTAGGACACAAACTACGTCTTCGGGGCAGAATAATCCCCTGGATTTGTGCTGGGCTCTGAAAAGTCTGCTTCAACCCAGTAGTTGAAAAATGTTTAAGAATGCATTGTTCAGATATTGCATTAGTAGTTCCCTAACATATTTACCTTGTTCTCTGGGAGTTAAACACTATGGAGGAGGAGTGTAGTATATGGGATCTACATCTGTTTATATTAGTTACTATGCTGTTACTAAGCAGTAATGCATTACGGCAGTGTTACGTTACTACACCTAATAGAAAATGCACATGCGCACTAGGGTGCCGGGAACTGTAGAGCACGAGGGGTTTTGACTAAACGAAAACCAACTGCACTCCCGTCTCCTGCCTGGTCATTTCTCCACAACACAAATATTACACCCGCCAATATCCAGTAACTTTGCACTGGCATTGATGAGGAGTGAGACAACATTCCACAGGCCACAATCAACAGCCTGATCAACACTATGCGAAGGAGATGTGTCATGCTGCATGAGGCAAATGGTGTTCACACCAGATATTGATTGGTTTGATGATCCACTTCTCTTATTTTTTAAGGTATCTGTGACCAACAAATGCATGTCTATATTCCCAGTCATGTGAAATCCATAGATTAGGCCCTAATGAATGTATTTCAATTGACTGATTTCCTTATATGAACAGTAACTCAGTAAAATCTTTCACATTGTTTCATGTTGCGCTTTAAAAAAAAGTACATCTGGCACACTCAAAATAGTATAATATGTTATGTATAACGCGAACAGCTAGCAACCCAAAGGTTGCGTGTTTGAATCTTATTGCGGACAACTTTAGCATTTGAGCTAATTAGTAATCTACTTACTACATTGTAGCTACTTTGTAACTACTTAGCATGTTAGCTAACCCTTCCCCTAACCCTAACTTTAACCCTTTACCCTAACTCTTAAAGTTAACCCTAACCCCTAACCCTAAGCCCTAGCCTAGCCAACATTACCAAGCTAGCTAATGTTAGCGTTAGTAACTTATCTACCTAGCTAACGTTAGCCACAAGAAATTGTTGAATGTTTTGAATTGAATGTTTTTCAAATTCGTAACATATCATCAGAATTGCCATTCGTAACATATCATATGAAATGAATGATGGACATCCACAAATGAATACCTACGTAACATATGATACTCATTGGAGTGGTTCACATTTACGTACAGAATAATACGAAATACTCTGAGACCAAGTAGCTTTTTGAAGTTCCCAGACTATATAAAATGTGGTGGTTGCAGCTCTGTTGAAATGGCTCAAACCTCAGCTTAAAATAGCCCTTAGCATATGATTAATTTCTGTTGAAAAATGATTAGCCTGGAAATAGGAAAGGTTGCCTAACAGTTTGTCTCAGGTCCACCCACTGTTATTCAAAAACTTTCAAGGACTGTTTTCACTTTGATATCTAGGCCTATTTAAACATGACAATGGGAAAAGTGACCAATTAGGGAACAGTTCACTACTTACAAAATTGATTCATGATGTTATCTTTTAATTTGTAGTCAGGGCTACTCTTGTAGTGGCTTGCTTTTATAAGGAAATACCAACACAACATGTATAGAAGATAGTGCTGAGTTTTAGTTCCACTTTTTAATTGAACTTTTGAATAAAAGTGGCTATCATTGCTGCCGATAATTGAGGCTATAGAGTTAACAATTAATACGCCTACATTTTCAATATTTATTTTGTGTTTTTAAGGGATATGATAGTTTTGCTCTTGTTTCAAAAACATTTATTGCAAAATTACAAAACAACACATCCTTGAAAGCTCTAGGTAACAATACTACAGAAGCTGAATTATTTCATTTAAAAAATAGCATCCCTAAAATACATTGACCTAGGCCAGGGCTCCCCAACCCTGTTCCTGGAAAGCTACCCACCTGTCGGTTTTCACAGGGTTGGAGAGCCCTGGTCTGAGCCCACCTGTCGGTTTCACACAGGGTTGGAGAGCCCTGGCCTGAGCCCACCTGTCAGTTTTCACAGGGTTGGAGAGCCCTGGTCTGAGCCCACCTGTCGGTTTTCACAGGGTTGGAGAGCCCTGGCCTGCGCCCTCCTGTCAGTTTTCACAGGGTTGGAGAGCCCTGGCCTGACCCCACCTGTCGGTTTTCATAGGGTTGGGGAGCCCTGGCCCGAGCCCACCTGTCGGTATTCACAGGGTTGGAGAGCCCTGGTCTGAGCCCACCTGTCGGTTTTCATAGGGTTGGGGAGGCCTGGCCCGAGCCCACCTGTCGGTATTCACAGGGTTGGAGAGCCCTGGTCTGAGCCCACCTGTCGGTTTTCACAGGGTTGGAGAGCCCTGGCCTGAGCCAACTTGTCGGTTTTCACAGGTTTGGAGAGCCCTGGCCTGAGCCCTCCATTTCAAATACAAAACCTTTTTACAACTGTTCATTCTTCAGTGCCACAAAAGCTTCAAACAACTCATTAGATAAATGTATTGCACCTCTGTCAAAAAGAGCATGAAGAGCTATCAGTGCTACAACAATACATTTTAAATATGACTTTTAAAGCATTAAATATTATTATAACAAATAATCATTAATAGTTATGAACAGAATAACAATACATTCATAATAATAAGACAAAATACATTTAAAGAAAAAATTATATAAAAACATAATTTAGAATAACACTGTGTGTGGTGTGTAGAAACTATGCATCTGTGTGTGGTGTGTAGAAACTATGCATCTGTGTGTGGTGTGTAGAAACTATGCATCTGTGTGTGCCTGGTTATCCGGCTGCCTGACTGCTCCTGTACAAATGTGTGGGGTCTCAGCAGATCTTGAGCTTGTCCAGGTTGAGACTGATCTTCTCCATGTATCTCTGCCCCTCCACCAGGCTCTGATAGACCGTCTTCAGGGCCTCTCCACCAGGCTTGGCCAGATCAGGGCAGCCCAGGGCCTGGGACAAGGAGTGCACCCACCCCCGCATGCTGGACAAGTCTTCATACACCTGACCACACCTGCTGTCTTGCAGACTCTCCTCCAGGCCCCCCAGGTGGACCCAGATGGAGGCCAGGCCCTCGATGGGGGGGTTCATGGGGTTGAACTCCATCTCCGGGGGAACGTCGAACTGAGGAAATGGAGGGAGAGTAGAGGGATTTGTATATTTGTTTTTCTTTTCTTTGCATTTATTAAATATAAAATAGTTTTATGGACATTGGTTATGTAATGCATTGTATTTCTTTCTAAGGAATCTTTAGTTCACAGGGATTATCTTAATCATTTTAATCAGTAGACTTTGCATGATACTATGCTGAGCGAGTCAGTCAGTAAAATATGCCCTCATGTTTTCTTTAACCACATTCATGTTTGACTCATACTGTACATGCACATACACATGCGCCCACACATTGCTATTAAGCGAAGGTCTGTAGTACACCCAACCATATTTCTATTGAACAAATTGATCCTACTCATGTCCGTTGACCACAGAATATTTTGACTTCGTATCCCTCATACAGAGTAGCTGAGTAAGAGGTGTGTGTGGTACCTCGGTCAGATAATTCTTTATGTGGACCAAAGTGATCATGGCCAGCAACTTGATGTTGTTCCTCATCTGGACGTCCCCGTTGAGGGGCCGACCGCGTTGAGGTTGACACACAGACACAGACACCACCAGGCCCAAGCAGAGAAGGACCACAGAGACATGCATCTTGTTTTATCTGGAGAACAATACAAATACCACGCTATTTAATATATAGTAATAAAATAAGATATAACATTTAGCAGACGGTTTTTCAAAATCAACCAAGTCATACAATTTAAAGGGGCAATCCGTAGTTGCTACATCCATTTGAAAATAAAAATAAATTAATGATATGTACCCATTGAAGAATATAACTTAGAAATGCATTAGTCCAACTGTTATACCTCATCAGAACCCAAAATATAAACTTGTTTTACTCCAGTGTTCGAAAATAACGTAAATGTAAACAAACAGTATATAGCCTCAAAACGTGGTTAAAGTCTATTAAGTTTTTTCAACACAACCAAGATGCTGCATAGAAAATGTGGTTTAAAATTACATTTGTTTTCATGTAAAAATCATAAATAATCTGTAAAATCAAGAAAAAGAAAATGACTGAATATGTCTAAAATTGAATGCAAGCATAATTAGTCTGTTTCTTCAAAAACTTAACTTTGAGCTGTCATGCCACTCAAATTTACATACTCATCTTCAGAATCTCATGTCCTCTCTCCTCATCCACAACTGTCCCTTAGAGCTCTATCCCCGTCACCCCCAGTCAGTGCTGGAGTCAAGTCTTACCTGGTGGTTGTGAGGCTGTGGTGGATGTGTGATAACCAGAAACATCCATGCCTCCATGCATGGTTCCCTGGCTTTATAGCTGTTGGAGCCCTGTCCGGTTGACTCACAGCCTGCGTGAATCATCATCACTGTGTCACCCCCAGGTCCTGGGCAGCTCCTCTCCTCCTACCCCTCCTAACCCCCACCTTCTTCCTCCAGCCGGACCCAGCCCATGGGCCCAGACACATCCAGCCCGTCATGGTGCAGGTCAGGACATTCACCTACATGTATTTATGCTCCCTGAAGAACCAACACACTGCACGGTGAAATGTTAAGCTCATGTCCAGACAGCCAGTTCATGTTTTTAAGTTGAGTTTTTTACCTATTAACAACGTCTCATTGTTTGTAAGGATTGAAAGAGACCATGTGATGAAGTAATCAATAATAGATGCCAATTATCTAGTTATAGATCACTTTACTAATCAAATAGATGATGACTCATTATTTTATGTGAAAATGCATTACAATGGTGTGAGTTTGATTGTATTGGATCGATTTCCATAATTCAAATTTCAATAAAAATACATTTATTGCCATAGGTAATTGTGTAATTTAGCAGTGAAATGGAATTGAATTGTGGATTAAACTGTGACACGTGGTGCACAATTTAGAAGATGAAAAATGAAAGGGCACTATAGTCCCAAAGACTATAATCAACCGAAGGATGCATTTACCTTTACTGAAGTCACTGGTATCTCAATGCAGTACTGTTTCTTACAGCAATGTGCAAAGTGAATCCCCAGAACTAGTGAATGTTAACCTTGCACCTTTCACATGGGCATCCTGGGAACCTGAAGCTGATTCTGCAATCCAAGAAGCTGATTCAGTGTTTATTGTGACAGTCTAGTAAAATGTAATTTTGCCAGTATTATTTTCAAGGAATTGAAAGAAACTGCCATAGTTGGCTGATTGCATTACTATTAGTAGCTAGTTAGCGAGCTATTTCTATTAAGAAAATACAAATAATGCTGACTGCAGCTTTGAAACCCATTAGCCTTAAGCTTTAAAATGATGAGTTTGTTTGCTACTGTATAGCATGTACTCTCACACCTTCTATCAGACAATGGATGCAACTGCACCACCCGCAACCACAGGACACTCTTGAGGGTGGTGCGGTCTGCCCAACCCATCACCAGGGGCAAACTACCTGCCCTCTAGGACACCTACAGGACCCGATGTCACAGGAAGGCCAAAAAGATCACCAAGGACGTCAACCACCCGAGCCACGGCCTGTTCACCCCTCTATCATCCAGAAGGGGAGGTCAGTACAGGTGCATCAAAGCTGGGACAGAGAGACTGAAAAACTTCCACCCGGTTACGCAACCCTGCACATTAGAGGCTGCTGCCCTATATACTGTACATAGACTTGGAATCACTGGCCACTTTAATAATGGAACACTAGTTTAAATCATGTTTACATTCTGCTTTCCTCATCTCATATGTATATACTGTGTTCAATTCTACTGTATTTTAGTCAATGCCACACCGACAATGCTTAATCTAATATTTATATATTTCTTAATTCCATTCTTTTACTTTTAGGTTGATGTGTATTGTTGTGAATTGTTTTTAGATTATACTGCACTGTTGAAGCTAGAAACACAAGCATTTCGCTACACCCGCATATCTGCTAAATAGGTATATGTGACCAATAAAATTTGATTTGATGAATAATAACCTAATGATAATACTACTAATATATGGTCAACTGCATTTTCCAGCCATGATTTAATTTAATTAATGTGAAATGTCATTCCTCATTTTTTTGAGTTTTTGTGATGTAGTTACTTATCTATTACCAGGGTAAGTATGAGAAACAGCAACTTATCACAACTAGTTACCACAGTAATACCTTAGCATTGCCTCTTTATTGTGTGCTGTAATGCTGCTGCCAAAAAACAAACAAACAAAAAACATTCTTGCATGTTTGTTTATGATAATTAAGTAAGACTGAACCATTTAAAGCACGTGTCAAACTCATTCCACGGAGGGCTGAGTGTCTGTGGGTTTTCGCTCCTCCCTTGTACTTGGTTAATGAATTAAGGTCAATGATTAGGAAGGAACTCCCCTCACCTGGTTGTCTAGGTCTTATTTGAAAGGAAAAAACAGAAACCAGCAGACACTAGGCCCTCCATGGACTGAGTTTAACGCCCCCGATTTAAAGAAATGTTAATTTGCTTCAGGGTGAAAAATCATTTCAGATCAAAGCTTCATCTGTTCATTAGTTAGTCTCAGCTGTTGGTTCAGCTCTCTGGGTTGTGCTGTACTTCATCTGTTCATTAGTTAGTCTCAGCTGTTGGTGCAGCTCTCTGGGTTGTGCTGTACTTCATCTGTTCATTAGTTAGTCTCAGCTGTTGGTGCAGCTCTCTGGGTTGTGCTGTACTTCATCTGTGTGTATACCTGTCAAAACACTTCAGCCCTCGGCCCAATAGGACATTTCCTCTTGGTCTACTCGTTAAGACATTGGTATCTCCCATGGGCGACCAGGGTTCAGATCCTGGCTGTGACACGTTGTCACGACTTCCGCCGAAGTTGGTCCCTATCCGTGTTCGGGCGACGTTCGGCGGTCGACATCACCGGTCTTTTAGCCATCACTGCTCCACCTTTCATTTTTCCATTTGTTTTGTCTTGTTTTCCACACACCTGGTTTACATCTCCTCATGATTACTATGTGTATTTAGCCCTCTGTTCCCTCCATGTCTGTGTGGGGTATTGTTTATTGTCTAGGTTGGCACGCTTCCGGCTGGGTTGCGCCGGGTTTCATTTGTACCCGTGATTTGTGGCAGCCGGTACTTTGTACTTGGTTGTTGTACTTTGTGCTGCCTCACTTGTTCTTTGGGCATTTGTTTTTGTGATGCGGTTGCGTTCTGGTCTTACTATTTGCCTCAGTAAAGTGCTTCTTTGTTCACTCATCTCTGCTCTCCTGCGCCTGACTTCCATGCACCAGCTACACCCACCGCATGACACACGTACAGGTGTGTGTTTATGCATAGTTTGTGTTTGGGTTCATCTGTCTGTGTCTGTGTTTGCACTTGTCAATGCCTGGGTGTCTCTGTGAGTGCACGTGTACATGTCTTTGGCTGTTTTTTTTGTTTCTGTGTGTGTGTGTGTGTGTGTGTGTGTGAGTGTGTGTCCGTGTCCATGTGTGTGTTTAAGTAACTGACTGATTGATGCAGCCTCTGGGTCCCTGTTCAGGATTACTGAGACTTGAGGTATTTCTATTTTCTAGGTACTTCCAGGCATTCTCAACCCCATCAGCCAATGACAACAAAGCACATGACAGCACACGTCAATGGGCCAGCCATACCGATGAGGGACCAGTTAAACGGAGTGCCAACCAGTTATTAAAACCTATTATTAAGACCTGTTATTAAAAGTTGAGTTCAACGACAGCTCACCAGCAAACAGACCCAAAAGCTCGATTAGTGAAAGTCTGTTTAAACGTTGTGTTTGTGTGTGTTGTGAGTTTTTATGGCTATTTGACATGCTGGAGACATTCTGGCTTGTTATGACTTTGCAGACCAGCAATCTTGAGTGTCTGTGCTGCAATGTCATGTTTTAATTCACAACTCACACTCCACTTGGGTCTCTGCGTCTTCTGCTGTCTGTTTCTCACTTGAATTGGTCAGCTGGAAGCCACTGGTTTCCATTGATGTACTGTAGATTAGAAGAGGATTGTCCACAGCGGACAAAGAGGCTAAATGGTGGTTCCATGTCATTTTCTTTTCTGCTGCACATCTCAGAAGATTGTTCATGTGGATGCTAAGTGCTTCTCCGTTTGATAATCTGTGCAGCGCAGCTGCAAAAAGCTAATCTGTAATTCCCCGTTATCAAGGCTGACATGGAGTTAGACTAGGAAAGCCAGGTTTATGGCTGTATGTTCTCAGAGCATCCTCATCAGGATAATACTTCCTCTGCTTGATGGCCCACTGGGCCAATGGATGCTCCGTACCAAGTACTCTAAAGTTTCCTCTGCCTCCATATGCTCACCAGGTGTCACAGATTAAACACATGCTCTGTCCCCACAACACCCAAACTCTTCATCCCCGGAGCGCGTCTCTGGGGCACAATTGCGCAACTGCTTCCCTATGAGTAAAACTCCATGTGACCTGCACCGTACGTGTATGTGGAGGGGACAGGGGCTGCATCACTAATTGGTGCTTGATTCTCAGTGAATAAGCAGCAGCATGTGACTTCCGTTGCTTTAATTGATGTCAGCTGCCCTAAAAAACTATCTCTGTGTGTGTGTGCGTGTGTGTGTGTGTGGTTTGGGGAAGGGGGGAACTGGCTGAGTAATAGGCCAGTGTTGGAAGCCGGTTGTGTGTTACAGTAATTCGGGCTGGCGCGCTGTCTAACTATCCACTGTTTACAGACACATTCACGCCACAGCGGGACCCAGTTATGTGTGAGAAATGGCTGATGCAGCAGACGTGACACAGATGGGACATAATACATGTTGTCCAGTGGGAAGGCTGCACTGTGTTTGATTAAAGAAAGGGAAATATGGGGGGGGGGGGGGGGGGGGGGGGGGTGTAAGGATGGGAGAAAGGAGTTGGGGGAAAGAAGTGAGGGATGGATAAAGGAGTGGGAGGGAAGTTGAGAGGGATGGATAAAGGAGTTGGAGGGAAGTTGAGAGGGATGGATAAAGGAGTTGAAGGGAAGGAGAGATGGAAGATAACAGAGTTGTAGGGAGAGGGGGATAGATGGATAAAGGAGTTGGATGGAAGGAGAGAGGGATGGATAAAGGAGTTGGAGGGAGAGGGGGATGGATGGATAAAGGAGTTGGATGGAAGGAGAGAGGGATGGATAAAGGAGTTGGAGGGAGGGAGAGGGGGATGGATGGATAAAGGAGTTGAATGGAAGGAGAGAGGGATGGATAAAGGAGTTGGATGGAAGGAGAGAGGGATGGATAAAGGAGTTGGAGGGAGGGAGAGGGGGATGGATGGATAAAGGAGTTGGATGGAAGGAGAGAGGGATGGATAAAGGAGTTGGAGGGAGAGGGGGATGGATGGATAAAGGAGTTGGATGGAAGGAGAGAGGGATGGATAAAGGAGTTGGAGGGAGGGAGAGGGGGGTGGATGGATAAAGGAGTTGAATGGAAGGAGAGAGGGAAGAATAAAGGCTTTTTGTCCATTCACAAACTTGGCCTGATAATGATGTTACATCATTTATGGTAATATGTGCTCAAGCCATTTCCAGTAAAGTCAAGCTGATATGACATACAGTACCATCCATTAAAAAGTGTAAACCCTTCTCACTTTCCCCCTCTTTTTCCCCCTCTTTTTTCGTGAGGTAGCTACTGTCACGGCTGGCTGAAGGACTGGACCAAGGTGCAGCATGGTAAGCGTACATTTTCTCTTTATTAAAAATGACGCCAACAAAACAAAGAACGAAACCAAACTGTGAAGCTTTGGGCTATGTGCCCTGAACAAAGACAAAGTTAACTTCCCACAAAAAACGGGCGGGGGAAAAGGGTACTTAAGTATGGTTCTCAATCAGAGACAACGATAGACAGCTGTCCCTGATTGAGAACCATACCAGGCCAAGACATAGAAATACAAAACATAGAAAAAAGGATGTATAATGCCCAACCCAACTCATGCCCTGACCAACCTAAAACAGAGACATAAAAAAGGAACTAAGGTCAGGACGTGAAAGATACATACTTTCACCCCTCTTTTTCTGTGGGATAGCTACATACTGTACCTTCACCCCTCTTTCTCTGTGGTGTAGCTACATACTGTACCTTCACCCC
This sequence comes from Oncorhynchus mykiss, assembly GCF_013265735.2. NCBI lineage: Eukaryota > Metazoa > Chordata > Actinopteri > Salmoniformes > Salmonidae > Oncorhynchus > Oncorhynchus mykiss. The sequence continues at coordinate 63,443,733 of NC_048579.1, forward strand.
TCTTTTTCTGTGGGATAGCTACATACTGTACCTTCACCCCTCTTTTTCTGTGGGATAACTACATACTGTACCTTCACCCCTCTTTTTCTGTGGGATAGCTACAAACTGTACCTTCACCCCTCTTTCTCTGTGGTGTAGCTACATACCTTCACCCATCTTTCTCTGTGGGGTAGCTACACACCTTCACCCCTCTTTCTCTGTGGGGTAGTTACATACCCTCACCCCTCTATCTCTGTGGGGTAGTTACATACCTTCACCCCTCTTTCTATGAGGTGTACCTACATACTGACACCACTCTTTCTCTGTGGGGTAGCTACATACCTTCACCCATCTTTATCTGTGGGGTAGCTACACACCTTCACCCCTCTTTCTCTGTGGGGTAGCTACATACCGTCACCCCTCTTTGTGTGTGGGGAAGTTACATACCTTCCCCCCTCTATCTCTGTGGGGTAGGTACATACCTTCACCCCTCTTTCTCTGTGGGGTAGCTACATACCGTCACCGCACTTTTTTATGTGGGGTAGCTACATACCGACACCACTCTTTCTCTGTGGGGGAGCAACATACCTTCACCCCTCTTTCTATGTGGTGTAGCTACATACCTTCACCCCTCTTTCTATGTGGGGTAGCTACATACCGTCACCCCTCTTTCTATGTGGGGTAGTTACATTCCTTCCCCCCTCTTTCTAAGTGGGGGAGTTACATACCCTCACCCCTCTATCTCTGTGGGGTAGTTTCATACCCTCACCCTTCTATCTCTGTGGGGTAGCTACATACCGTCACCACTGTTTCTATGTGGGGTAGTTACATAACCTCACCCCTCTTTCTCTTTGGGGTAGTTACATACCCTCACCCCTCTTTCTATGTGTGGTAGTTACATACCTTCAACCCTCTTTCTCTGTGGGGTAGCTACTTACCGTCACCACTCTTTCTCTGTGGGGTAGTTACATACCCTCACCCCTCTTTCTCTGTGGGGTAGCTACATACCTTCACCCCTCTTTCTCTGTGGGGTAGCTACATACCGTCACCCCTCTTTCTATGTGGGGTAATTACATACCTTCACCCCTCTTTCTGTGTGGGGTGGCTAAATACCTTCACTCCTCTTTCTATGTGAGGCAGCTAAATACTTTCACCCCTCTTTCTATGTGGGGTAGTTACATACCTTCACCCCTCTTTCTATGTGGGGTAGTTACATACCCTCACCCCTCCATCTCTGTGGGGTAGTTTCATACCCTCACCCTTCTATCTCTGTGGGGTAGCTACATACCGTCACCCCTCTTTCTATGTGGGGTAGTTACATACCCTCACCCCTCTATCTCTGTGGGGTAGTTACATACTCTCACCCCTCTTTCTATGTGGTTTATCTACATACCGTCACCCCTCTTTCTATGTGGTGTAGCTACATACCGTCACCCCTCTTTCTATGTGGGGTAGCTACATACCGTCACCACTCTTTCTATGTGGGGCAGTTACATACCTTCCCCCCTCTTTCTATGTGGGGTAGTTACATACCCTCACCCATCTATCTCTGTGGGGTAGTTACATACCCTCACCCCTCTATCTCTGTGCGGTAGTTACATACCCTCACCCCTCTTTCTATGTGGTGTAGCTACATACCGTCACCACTCTTTCTCTGTGGGGTAGTTACATATCCTCACCCCTCTTTCTCTGTGGGGTAGCTACATACCTTCACCCCTCTTTCTCTGTGGAGTAGTTACATACCTTCCCCCCTCTTTCTCTGTGGGGTAGTTACATACCTTCACCCCTCTTTCTCTGTGGGGTAGCTACATACTGTCACCCCTCTTTCTCTGTGGAGTAGTAACATACCTCCCCCCTCTTTCTATATGGGGTAATTACATACCTTCACCCCTCTTTCTATGTGGGGTGGCTAAATACCTTTACCCCTCTTTCTATGTGGGGTAATTACATACCTTCACCCCTCTTTCTCTGTGGAGTAGTAACATACCTTCCCCCCTCTTTCTATATGAGGTAGCTAAATACTTTCACCCCTCTTTCTATGTGGGGTAATTACATACCTTCACCCCTCTTTCTCTGTGGTGTAGCTACATACCGTCATCACACTTTCTCTGTGGGGTAGTTACATACCCTCACCCCTCTTTCTCTCTGGGGTAGCTACATACCTTCACCCCTCTTTCTCTGTGGAGTAGTTACATACCTTCCCTCTTTCTCTGTGGGGTAGTTACATACCTTCACCCCTCTTTCTCTGTGGGGTGGCTAAATACCTTCACCCCTCTTTCTATATGAGGTAGCTAAATACTTTCACCCCTCTTTCTATGTGGGGTAATTACATACCTTCACCCCTCTTTCTATGTGGGGTAACTAAATACCTTCACCCCTCTTTCTATGTGGGGTAGTTACATTCCGTCACCCCTCTTTCTATGTGGGGTAGTTACATAACCTCACCCCTCTTTCTCTCTGGGGCAGTTACATACCCTCACCCCTCCATTTCTGTGGGGTAGTTTCATACCCTCACCCTTCTATCTCTGTGGGGTAGCTACATACCTTCACCCCTCTTTCTATGTGGGGTAGTTACACACCGTCACCACTCTTTCTATGTGGGGTAGTTACATACCCTCACCCCTCTTTCTCTTTGGGGGAGTTACATACCCTCACCCCTATTTCTATGTGGGGTAGTTACATACCGTCACCCCTCTATCTCTGTGGGGTAGTTACATGCCCTCACCCCTCTATCTCTGTGGGGTAGTTACATGCCCTCACCCCTCTATCTCTGTGGGGTAGCTACATACCGTCACCCCTCTTTCTCTGTGGGGTAGTTACATACCCTCACCCCTCTTTCTCTCTGGGGTAGTTACAATCCTTCACCCCTCTTTCTCTGTGGGGTAGTTACATACCCTCACCCCTCTTTCTCTCTGGGGTAGTTACAATCCTTCACCCCTCTTTCTCTGTGGGGTAGCTACATACCGTCACCCCTCTTTCTATATTGGGTAATTACATACCTTCACCACTGTTTCTTTGTGGGGTAACTAAATACCGTCACCACTCTTTCTATGTGGGGTAGTTACATACCCTCACCCCACTTTCTCTTTGGGGTAGTTACATACCCTCACCCCTCTTTCTATGTGAGGTAGTTACATACCTTCACCCCTCTTTCTCTTTGGGGTAGCTTCTTACCGTCACCCCTCTTTCTATGTGGGTTAGTTACATACCCTCACCCCTCTATCTCTTTGGGGTAGTTACATACCCTAACCCCTCTTTCTCTGTGGGATAGCAACATACCTTCACCCCTCTTTCTATGTGGGGTAGTTACATACCTTCACCCCTCTTTGTCTGTGGGGTAGTTACATTCCGTCACCCCTCTTTCTCTGTGGGGTAGTTACATACCATCACCCCTCTTTCTCTGTGGGGTAGTTACACACCTTCACCGCTCTTTCTCTGTGGAGTAGTTACATACCCTCACCCCTCTTTCAATGTGGTTTAGCTACATACCGTCACCACTCTTTCTCTGTGGGGTAGCTACATACCGTCACCCCTCTTTCTATGTGGTGTAGCTACATACCGTCACCCCTCTTTCTATGTGGGGTAGCTACATTCCGTCACCTCTCTTTCTATGTGGGGTAGTTACATACCCTCACCCCTCTTTCTATGTGAGGTAGTTACATACCTTCACCCCTCTTTCTCTTTGGGGTAGCTTCTTACAATCACCCCTCTTTCTATGTGGGGTAGTTACATACCTTCACCCCTCTTTCTCTTTGGGGTAGCTTCTTACCTTCACCCCTCTTTCTATGTGGGGTAGTTACATACCTTCACCCCTCTTTCTCTTTGGGGTAGCTACATACCGTCACCCCTCTTTCTATGTGGGGTCGTTACATACCCTCACCCCTCTTTCTATGTGGGGTAATTACATACCTTCACCCCTCTTTCTTTGTGGGGTAACTAAATACCTTCACCCCTCTTTCTATGTGGCGTAGTTACATACCCTCACCCCTCTATCTCTGTGGGGTAGTTTCTTACCCTCAACCTTCTATCTCTGTGGGGTAGCTACATACCGCCACCCCTCTTTCTATGTGGGGTAGTTACATACCCTCACCCCTCTTTCTCTGTGGGGCAGTTACATAACTTCAACCTCTGTTTCTATGTGGGGTAGTTACATACCCTCACCCCTCTATCTCTGTATGGTAGTTACATACCCTCAACCCTCTTTCTATGTGGTGTAGCTACATACCGTCACCACTCTTTCTATGTGGGGTAGTTACATACCTTCACCCCTCTTTCTCTGTGGGGTAGTTACCTACCCTCACCCCTCTATTTCTGTGGGGTAGTTACATACCGTCACTACCTCTTTCTATGTGGGTTAGTTACATACCCTCACCCCTCTTTCTCTCTGGTGTAGCTACATACCGTCACCCCTCTTTCTATGTGGGGTAGTTACATACCCTCACCCCTCTTTCTCTCTGGGGCAGTTACATACCTTCACCCCTCTTTCTATGTGGTGTAGTTACATACCCTCACCCCTCTATCTCTGTGGGGTAGTTACATACCCTCACCCCTCTTTCTATGTGGTTTAGCTACATACCGTCACCACTCTTTCTCTCTGGGGTAGTTACATACCCAAACCCCTCTTTCTCTTTGGGGTAGTTACATTCCGTCACCCCTCTTTCTATGTGGGGTAGTTACATACCTTCACCCCTCTTTCTCTTTGGGGTAGCTACTTACCGTCACCCCTCTTTCTATGTGGGGTAGTTACATACCTTCCCCCCTCTATCTCTGTGGGGTAGTTACATACCCTCACCCCTCTGTCTCTGTGGGGTAGCTACATACCCTCACCCCTCTTTCTCTGTGGTAGCTACATACCTTCACCCCTCTTTCTCTGTGGGGTAGCTACATACCGTCACCCCTCTTTCTATATGGTGTAATTACATACCTTCACCCCTATTTCTATGTGGGGAGGCTAAATACCTTCACCCCTCTTTCTATGTGAGGTAGCTAAATACTTTCACCCCTCTTTCTCTGTGGGGTAGTTACATACCCTCACCCCTCTTTCTCTGTGGGGTAGCTACATACCTTCACCCCTCTTTCTCTTTGGGGTAGCTACATACCGTCACCCCTCTTTCTATATGGGGTAACTAAATACCTTCACCCCTCTTTCTATGTGGGGTAGTTACATACCCTCACCCCTCCATCTCTGTGGGGTAGTTTCATACCCTCACCCTTTTATCTCTGTGGGGTAGCTACATACCGTCACCCCTCTTTCTATGTGGGGTATTTACATACCCTCACCCCTCTTTCTATGTGGAGTAGTTACATACCTTCCCCCCTCTTTCTATGTGGTGTAGCTACATACCGTCACCCCTCTTTCTATGTGGGGTAGCTACATACCGTCACCACTCTTTCAATGTGGGGTAGTTACATACACTCACCCCTCTTTCTCTTTGGGTAGCTACATACCATCACCCCTCTTTCTATGTGGGGTAGTTACATACCTTCACCCCTCTTTCTCTGTGGGGTAGCTACTTACCGTCACCCCTCTTTCTATGTGGTGTAGTTAAATACCCTCACCCTCTCTATCTCTGTGGGGTAGTTACATACCCTCACCCCTCTTTCTCTGTGGGATAGCAACATACCTTCACCCCTCTTTCTCTGTGGGGTAGTTACATACCTTCAACCCTCTTTCTCTGTGGGGTAGTTACATACCGTCACCCCGCTTTCTCTGTGGGGTAGTTACATTCCCTCACTCCTCTTTCTATGTGGTTTAGCTACATACCGTCACCACACTTTCTCTGTGGGGTAGCTACATACCGTCACCCCTCTTTCTATGTGGTGTAGCTACATACCGTCACCCCTCTTTCTATGTGGGGTAGCTACATACCGTCACCCCTCTTTCTATGTGGGGTAGATACATACCGTCACCCCTCTTTCTATGTGGGCTAGCTACATACCGTCACCCCTCTTTCTATGTGGGGTAGTTACATACCCTCACCCCTCTTTCTCTTTGGGGTAGTTACATACCCTCACCCCTCTTTCTATGTGGGGTAGTTACATACCTTCACCCCTCTTTCTCTTTGGGGTAGCTACTTACCGTCATCCCTCTTTCTATGTGGAGTAGTTACATACCTTCCCCCCTCGTTTTATGTGGGGTAGTTACATACCCTCACCCCTCTATCTCTTAGGGGTAGTTACATACCCTCACCCCTCTGTCTCTGTGGGGTAGTTACATATCCTCACCCCTCTGTCTCTGTGGGGTAGTTACATACCCTCATCCCTCTTTCTATGTGGTGTACCTACATACCGTCAACACTCTTTCTCTGTGGGGTAGTTACATACCTTCACCCCTCTTTCTCTGTGGGGTAGCTACATACCGTCACCCCTCTTTCTATGTGGGGTAGTTACATACCTTCCCCCCTCTTTGTCTGTGGGGTAGTTACATGCCCTCACCCCTCTATCTCTGTGGGGTAGCTACTTACCGTCACCCTCTTTCTATGAGGGGTAGTTACATACCTTCCCCCCTCTTTCTATGTGGGGTAGTTACATACCCTCACCCTCTATCTCTGTGGGGTAGTTACATACCCTCACCCCTCTTTCTCTGTGGGGTAGTTACATACCCTCACCCCTCTTTCTATGTGGTTTAGCTACATACCGTCACCACTCTTTCTCTGTGGGGTAGTTACATACCGTCACCCCTCTTTCTATGTGGTGTAGCTACATAACGTCAACCCTCTTTCTATGTGGGGTAGCTACATACCGTCACCACTCTTTCTATGTGGGGTAGTTACATACACTCACCCCTCTTTCTCTTTGGGGTAGTTACATACCGTCACCACTCTTTCTATGTGGGGTAGTTACATACCTTCACCCCTCTTTCTCTTTGGTGTAGCTACTTACCGTCACCCCTCTTTCTATGTGGGGTAGTTACATACCTTCCCCCCTCTATCTCTGTGGGGTAGTTACATACCCTCACCCCTCTGTCTCTGTGGGGTAGTTACATACCCTCACCCCTCTTTCTAGGTGGTGTAGCTACATACACTCACCCCTCTTTCTCTGTGGGGTAGCTACATACCGTCACCCCTCTTTCTATGTGAGGTAGTTACATACCCTCACCCCTCTTTCTCTTTGGGGTAGTTACATACCGTCACCCCTCTTTCTATGTGGTGTAGTTACATACCGTCACCCCTCTTTCTATGTGGTTTAGCTACATACCGTCACCCCTCTGTCTCTGTGGGGTAGTTACATACCTTCACCCCTCTTTCTCTTTGGTGTAGTTACATACCCTCACCCCTCTGTCTCTGTGGGGTAGTTACATACCCTCACCCCTCTGTCTCTGTGGTGTAGTTACATACCCTCACCCCTCTGTCTCTGTGGGGTAGTTACATACCGTCACCCCTCTTTCTATGTGGGGTAGTTACATACCTTCACCCCTCTGTCTCTGTGGTGTAGTTACATACCCTCACCCCTCTGTCTCTGTGGGGTAGTTACATACCCTCACCCCTCTTTCTATGTGGTGTAGCTACATACCTTCACCCCTCTTTCTCTTTGGTGTAGTTACATACCCTCACCCCTCTGTCTCTGTGGGGTAGTTACATACCCTCACCCCTCTTTCTATGTGGGGTAGCTACATACCCTCACCCTCTATCTCTGTGGGGTAGTTACATACCTTCACCCCTCTTTCTCTTTGGTGTAGCTACATACCTTCCCCCCTCTTTCTATGTGGGGTAGTTACATACCCTCACCCTCTATCTCTGTGGGGTAGTTACATACCCTCACCCCTCTTTCTCTGTGGGGTAGTTACATACCCTCACCCCTCTTTCTATCTGGTTTAGCTACATACCGTCACCACTCTTTCTCTGTGGGGTAGTTACATACCGTCACCCCTCTTTCTATGTGGTGTAGCTACATAACGTCAACCCTCTTTCTATGTGGGGTAGCTACATACCGTCACCACTCTTTCTATGTGGGGTAGTTACATACCCTCACCCCTCTTTCTCTTTGGGGTAGTTACATACCGTCACCCCTCTTTCTATGTGGGGTAGTTACATACCTTCACCCCTCTTTCTCTTTGGTGTAGCTACTTACCGTCACCCCTCTTTCTATGTGGGGTAGTTACATACCTTCCCCCCTCTATCTCTGTGGGGTAGTTACATACCCTCACCCCTCTGTCTCTGTGGGGTAGTTACATACCCTCACCCCTCTTTCTAGGTGGTGTAGCTACATACACTCACCCCTCTTTCTCTGTGGTAGCTACATACCTTCACCCCTCTTTCTCTGTGGGGTAGCTACATACCGTCACCCCTCTTTCTATGTGAGGTAGCTAAATACTTTCACCCCTCTTTCTCTGTGGGGTAGTTACATACCCTCACCCCTCTTTCTCTGTGGGGTAGCTACATACCTTCACCCCTCTTTCTCTGTGGGGTAGCTACATACCGTCACCCCTCTTTCTATATGGGGTAATTACATACCTTCACACCTCTTTCTTTGTGGGGTAACTAAATACCTTCACTCCTCTTTCTATGTGGGGTAGTTACATACCCTCACCCCTCCATCTCTGTGGGGTAGTTTCATACCCTCACCCTTCTATCTCTGTGGGGTAGCTACATACCGTCACCCCTCTTTCTATGTGGGGTAGTTACATACCCTCACCCCTCTTTCTATGTGGAGTAGTTACATAACTTCAACCCTCTTTCTATGTGGTGTAGCTACATACCGTCACCCCTCTTTCTATGTGGTGTAGCTACATACCGTCACCACTCTTTCTCTGTGGGGTAGCTACATACCGTCACCACTCTTTCTATGTGGGGTAGTTACATACCCTCACCCCTCTTTCTCTTTGGGTAGCTACATACCATCATCCCTCTTTCTATGTGGGGTAGTTACATACCTTCACCCCTCTTTCTCTGTGGGGTAGCTACTTACCGTCACCCCTCTTTCTATGTGGTGTAGTTACATTCCCTCACCCCTCTATCTCTGTGGGGTAGTTACATACCCTCACCCCTCTTTCTCTGTGGGATAGCAACATACCTTCACCCCTCTTTCTCTGTGGGGTAGTTACATACCTTCAACCCTCTTTCTCTGTGGGGTAGTTACATACCGTCACCCCTCTTTCTCTGTGGGGTAGTTACATACCCTCACCCCTCTTTCTATGTGGTTTAGCTACATACCGTCACCCCTCTTTCTATGTGGTGTAGCTACATACCGTCACCCCTCTTTCTCTGTGGGGTAGCTACATACCGCCACCCCTCTTTCTATGTGGGGTAGATACATACCGTCACCCCTCTTTCTATGTGGGCTAGCTACATACAGTCACCCCTCTTTCTATGTGGGGTAGCTACATACCGTCACCCCTCTTTCTATGTGGTGTAGCTACATACCGTCACCCTTATTTCTCTGTGGGGTAGCTACATACCGTCACCCCTCTTTCTATGTGGTTTAGCTACATACCGTCACCCCTCTTTCGATGTGGGGTAGTTACATACCCTCACCCCTCTTTCACTTTGGGGTAGTTACATACCCTCACCCCTCTTTCTATGTGGTGTAGTTACATACCTTCACCCCTCTATCTCTTAGGGGTAGTTACACACCCTCACCCCTCTTTCTATGTGGTGTAGTTACATACCCTCACCCCTCTATCTCTTAGGGGTAGTTACACACCCTCACCCCTCTGTCTCTGTGGGGTAGTTACATACCCTCATCCCTCTTTCTATGTGGTGTAGCTACATACCGTCAACACTCTTTCTCTGTGGGGTAGTTACATACCTTCACCCCTCTTTCTCTGTGGGTTTGCTACATACCGTCACCCCTCTTTCTATGTGGGGTAGTTACATACCTTCCCCCCTCTTTGTCTGTGGGGTAGTTAAATGCCCTCACCCCTCTATCTCTGTGGGGTAGCTACTTACCGTCACCCCTCTTTCTATGTGGGGTAGTTACATACCTTCCCCCCTCTTTGTCTGTGGGGTAGTTAAATGCCCTCACCCCTCTATCTCTGTGGGGTAGCTACTTACCGTCACCCCTCTTTCTATGTGGGGTAGTTACATACCCTCACCCTCTATCTCTGTGGGGTAATTACATACCCTCACCCCTCTTTCTCTGTGGGGTAGCTACATACCGTCACCCCTCTTTCTCTGTGGTGTAGTTACATACCCTCACCCCTCTTTCTCTGTGGTGTAGCTACATACCGTCACCCCTCTTTCTCTGTGGGGTAGCTACATACCGTCACCCCTCTTTCTATGTAGGGTAATTACATACCTTCACCCCTCTTTCTCTGTGGGGTAGCTACATACCTTCACCCCTCTTTCTCTGTGGGGTAATTACATACCTTCACCCCTCTTTCTATGTGGTGTAGCTACATACCTTCACCCCTCTTTCTCTGTGGGGTAATTACATACCGTCACCCCTCTTTCTATGTGGGGTAATTACATACCTTCACCCCTCTTCTCTGTGGGGTAGCTACATACCGTCACCCCTCTTTCTCTGTGGGGTAATTACATACCGTCACCCCTCTTTCTATGTGGGGTAATTACATACCTTCACCCCTCTTTCTTTGTGGGGTAGTTTCATACCCTCAACCTTCTATCTCTGTGGGGTAGCTACATACCATCACCCTTCTTTCTATGTGGGGTAGTTACATACTCTCACCCCTCTTTCTCTGTGGTGTAGCTACATACCGTCACCCCTCTTTCTCTGTTGGTTAATTACATACCTTCACCCCTCTATCTATGTGGTGTAGCTACATACCTTCACCCCTCTTTCTCTGTGGGGTAATTACATACCTTCACCCCTCTTTCTATGTGGTGTAGCTACATACCCTCACCCCTCTTTCTCTGTGGGGTAATTACATACCTTCACCCTCTTTCTCTGTGGGGTAATTACATACCCTCACCCCTCTTTCTCTGTGGGGTAATTACATACCTTCACCCCTCTTTCTCTGTGGGGTGGCTAAATACCTTCAACCCTCTTTCTATGTGAGGTATCTAAATACTTTCACCCCTCTTTCTATGTGGGGTAATTACATACCTTCACCCCTCTTTCTATGTTGGGCAGTTACATACCCTCACCCCTCTATCTCTGTGGGGTAGTTACATACCGTCACCCCTCTATCTCTGTGGGGTAATTACATACCTTCACCCCTCTTTCTCTGTGGGGTAGTTACATGCCCTCACCCCTCTATCTCTGTGGAGTAGTTACATACCGTTACCCCTCTTTCTATGTGGGGTAGTTACATATCTTCACCCCTCTTTCTCTGTGGGGTAGCTACATACCAGCACCCCTCTTTCTATGTGGGGTAATTACATACCTTCACCCCTCTTTCTCTGTGGGGTGGCTAAATACCTTCAACCCTCTTTCTATGTGAGGTATCTAAATACTTTCACCCCTCTTTCTATGTGGGGTAATTACATACCTTCACCCCTCTTTCTATGTTGGGCAGTTACATACCCTCACCCCTCTATCTCTGTGGGGTAGTTACATACCGTCACCCCTCTATCTCTGTGGGGTAATTACATACCTTCACCCCTCTTTCTCTGTGGGGTAGTTACATGCCCTCACCCCTCTATCTCTGTGGGGTAGTTACATACCGTTACCCCTCTTTCTATGTGGGGTAGTTACATATCTTCACCCCTCTTTCTCTGTGGGGTAGCTACATACCAGCACCCCTCTTTCTATGTGGGGTAGTTACACACCTTCCCCCCTCTATCTCTGTGGGGTAGTTACATACCCTCACCCCTCTTTCTATGTGGTGTAGCTACATACCGTCACCCCTCTTTCTATGTGGTGTAGCTACATACCTTCACCCCTCTTTCTCTGTGGAGTAGTTACATACCTTCCCCCCTCTTTCTCTGTGGGGTAGCTACATAGCGTCACCCATCTTTCTCTGTGGGATAGCTACATACTTTCCCCCGTCTTTGTCTGTGGGGTAGCTACATACCGTCACCCCTCTTTCTATGTGGGGTAATTACATACCTTCACCCCTCTTTCTATGTGGGGTAACTAAATACCTTCACCCCTCTTTCTATGTGGGGTAGCTAAATACCTTCACCCATCTTTCCCTACTAATAATTCACATCTGCACTCTAAGAATGTTGCATAACATTCACCATTTGTCATGTATCAAATGAATGTGCACATGCAATCTCCATATGTATCTAATGACCAGTATCGTTATTGATCACCCTGGTTACAGCACAGGAACAACTGGTTTTAATGAGACTAAAGGTGCATTATTTTGTGATGAGGTAGGTTGGACTTGGGACACACACAGGCCTAATATAAGCCGGGTTTCACATCCCTACTTTTAATTGATGGATAAAAATGACATGAAGCTGTTTAAAAATACCCCCAGCTGATTTAGGCTAGATGACTAAATAAGAACTGCATAGTGTTGTTAATAATGAGGTGGTGGGTTAGCACGAGCACAGGGACTTGGCTTAACTCCAGACTTTTAACAGGAATAGGCCGGTTTAAAGCAATAGACCCGGAGAGAGCAATTTGAGTTTCATTTCAAATCATTTGCAAATTTAAAGAACAAGAAATAAAATAAAAATAGAAATAGTGAAAAGACAAATTCGCTTCAAATAACAAATGCAAATAATGAGTAAAAATAACATTGACTTTTTCCACATTTTGTTACGTTACAGCCTTATTCTAAAATGTATTAAATAAATAAATAAAAATCCTCAGCAATCTACACACAATACCCCATAATGACAAAGCGAAAACAGGTTTTTAGAATGTTTGCTAATGTATAAAAAAATCTAAAACAGAAATACCTTATTTACATAAGTATTCAGACCCTTTGCTTTGAGACTCGAAATTGAGCTCAGATGCATCCTGTTTCCATTGACACTGCATGTCAGCACAAAAACCAAGCCATGAGGTCGAAGGAATTGTCCATAGAGCTCAGAGACAGGATTTTGTCGAGGCACAAATCTGGGGAAGGGTACCAAAACATGTCTGCAGCATTTGAATTTATTATGGATCCCCATTAGTTCCTGCCAAGGCAACAGCTACTCTTCCTGGGGTCCAATAAAAAAAAAAAGCATTGAAGGTCCCCAAGAACATAGTGGCCTCCATCATTCTTAATGGAAGAAGTTTGGAACCACCAAGACTCTGACCTTCCAGCCAAGAGTGTGTGTTTGTGGCATCAGTATGCATGTGTGTGTGTGTGTGTGTGTGTGTGTGTGTGTGTGTGTGTGTGTGTGTGTGTGTGTGTGTGTGTGTGTGTGTGTGTGTGTGTGTGTGTGTGTGTGTGTGTGTGTGTGTGTGTGTGTGTGTGTGTGTGTGTGTGTGTGTGTGTGTGTGTGTGTGTGTGTGTGTGTGTGTGTGTGTGTGTGTGTGTGTGTGTGTGTGTGTGTGTGTGTGTGTGTGTGTGTGTGTGTGTGTGTGTGTGTGTGTGTGTGTGTGTGTGTGTGTGTAGAGTCAGTGCAGAACAGTTAGTGCAAAAAGGATCCATGCAGGTAGTCTGGGAAGCCATTTGATGAGCTATTTAGCATTCTTGTTCAGAAGTCTTATGGCTTGGGGATAGAAGCTGTTCAGGGTCCTTTCAAATTTTTAGACAGTTATCTTTTGATAAATCAGTGTTTTATGGCAGTTATTTTTCCAATTTGTTCTCAGAGCGGATGGTGAGTCTTTAGGTTCCATGGAACGAGGATTGGTGCATCACGTGTAATGCAGTGAGGACATTTAGTCCACTATGGGGGTGGGCTAGCATGAACATAAGAACTCAATTTAACGTAGGGACTAACTGCTAACAGGAATACACCTACTCTTATTGGGAGTTTACAGATTAGTTTGAGTTTCCTTTGAATTGTTTTTGACAAGGCATTTCTAAACAGTTTTTCTCACCATTTATGAATTATTACGCCTACAGTTGTAAATTCTAGTAGGCTTTTTTTATGTGATTTATTAATGACTAATAAGATAATTTATAAGGTGTTATAAATAGTGAACTACTAAACATAAGTAGACTAATAGGCTACCTGATGTAAAGCGAACACTATTTACACTATATACATACTGACCAGTGAATGACCATTTCTCCCAAAAAGATGGACAGCTTTTATTCATTATCATACAATTCAGGATTGTTTTGTGCAGAGTCAGCGCAGGCACCCGCCTCCTCTTGCAACATGACTTGGACATTCGCTATTGTCGCATCAATCTCCATCTGGAAGTGATTGAAACCGCACACATGGAGGGGATAAATGGAAGGCAGTAGATTCCCATTCCCATCCGTGTTTGCATATGTCAGCTCTTTTTAATCCAAACCTGGTTGAAATGGGTGGAAGGGCACCAGTGGGCTACCACAGTTTCACACATTTTCTTCACATTTTGCCTTACGTCTAAAAGAAAATGGTTTATGCCATGTTCATATGCTCCCAGAGCCCGTGGGGTGTGTGGTACGCCAGCGCATGGCACCAACTTTGCCATTTCTGATCTTCAAAGACTGGTAATAATTAGAGGATATTCAAGACTCAAAGTGTATTTTACAGTAAACTCACCTTGTGATGTGAAACGTTATGGCCTCTCTGCTTCAGCACTGTGGGCACAGGGGTCAATGCATCTAATGTCTTGGCACTGAGTGACAAATTCAATGGTGCCTAACTGGATAGAATTGATGTGGTTCATGCTCTCTCTCCTTTCAACGGGCACAACTTCTCCTCGGGACTGGAACGACATCATTTTGTAAGTGTGACCGGATGGATCTGATCTGATGCTTTTTCGAACCTGGGGAAGCTTTTTGAAATTTTGCTTCCCATTGCTTTCGAATGGATTAAGAACAAAGCTTTGATTTTGGTTTCTATACTCCAGATTGTTGTGCTACTGCTGGCCCAAAGCAGCAGAGAGTTGTTGTTCTGCAAATGACCTCTGGAGGGCTCTAGTCACCCACAGTTGCAATGTGAGAAAGTAGGCTATGGAGGATCATCTATGAATACAAAATGTAGAGGCTACATCTCAATAGTCTCAACTGGCGTCCTCTCCTTGTCAACTCTATTTCATTTGCACTAATCTGAAAACAAAGAATATCATTCACCACTACCACATCAGTGCAGACGACTGAAAGGAGACAAGGGGACACTTCCTGAATTGATTCAACCGAAATTGAAGTGAAATGGAATTGACCCCCAACCCTGCTACCCAGGTACAGTACATGCATATCTATGTACAGCCTGCACCATATTGTAAATGTGATGATGCATTTATGCTGCAGTCTGACTTCTCTCCAGCTGGGTTGCTTACATGTACCAAGTCATGTGGCGCCTTTATTTGCCAACCTCTCTGCTCTGTCCCTGATGTATGAACAGGTTGTCTTAATCTACATGTTTTTAATGTGTTGTGAATAGGAAGGAGATACTATATCAACAGCTGTACAGTGACGATAACAACAGAATTGAGGACAATCTACATTAGCGCTGTAATCCAGAAATGTAGTGCTCACAATACTATAGTGGAAAAATACAGGTTTAGCTACACAGATTTCCATCTGCCACTACTTTTGGCAAGAAGTTTAATGCAGTCAATGGAAGTACATAGAGAGTGAAGTTGGCATATCCTTCAAACAAATACACAGTCGTTAACGGCAACCATTTTACATTTTGGAAGACATCCAACAGTTCCAACAGACTATTCATTTCTTCAACACTTTTATTGAGTCTCTACTTCAATACAACACTGCGCAACAGATATTCAACATGTGTCGCTGGATCCATCCTAGCATATGAGACCTGTTTACTTTCAAACGGCTCAGCCCAACATTCACATTGACTTACCAACTTCACAAGATCCCTTACAACATGGACGGCAGACGAGGAGGGCAAAGTGCATCCACCACCCCGCGTCCCCGCCTGATGACATGGAGAAGGCGCTGCTCCATTTCCCAGGGCTACGGTGTGACACATAAATGGTGGGCGGCGTTTGGGGCGTCCCTAATTCACAGGGACTGCCGGACCCCATATGAAGGTCAGAGACACGTTAGCTCAATTTAAGGATGCAGCAGAGCTCTCTGAAGAACACATTCAGGTCATTAGACCTGTAGTACGGTTAGTTTTGCTCAGCCACAGGGCAAGACGAGTGGAGTTGTCTGGGACTTGATGGGTTGTCTATGAAGATCAACTGGACTATGTTCATTCTGATACACTGACTCCAGAACGGCGGAATGGAATACTTGCTGAATGGTCATCTGTAGGGAGATTCGCGCTGGAATTCAATCAAATAGCTTTCTGGAAAGAGTAATCACTTCAGTATTAAACACAATATATTATTTGATTATTTAGACCATTTTGGGGGGTGAAATGAAAGAGTATAATTCCATTAAATGAAAAATCAACTACATTCAGCACAACTTTATTGTTAGTGAAAATACAGGATATGGCAGCACAGGGGCCATGTTCTACTTTCCGCAGGGCAGGTTTGATTGAATGTGTTCCTTGCTCCAAATAAACATGTTCCCTACTGTCATGAATGAAGATCAAGTGAAACTTACATCTACAGTAGGAATCAAAGGCGTCAGCTTCCTCAGCTTTCTTGCTTTTTCATCAGCCAAAACTGTTACGGTGCGTGAATGAGGACCCAAAAGCGACTTAACGTAAACAGAGCTTCTTTAATAGCAAAACAAACGTAGGCTCAGATGGACCGGCAGATTCCGACAGGACAGGACAAGGTTGCAGCAAACATGACGATAGTCTGGTTCAGGCATGAACAACACAAACAAACAAGAATCCGACAAGGACAGGAGCAGAAACAGAGAGAGATATAGGGACCTAATCAGAGGGAAAAAGGGAACAGGTGGGGAACGGGGTGAATGGGTAGTTAGAGGAGACAAGGGACAGCTGGGGGAAAGCGGGGGAGAAAAGGTAACCTAACACGACCAGCAGAGGGAGACAGGGTGAAGGGAAAGGACAGAGACAAGACAACATGACAGTACATGACAAAAACACCAACAATTACTGTCTGACATCCATCTACATTTCACATTTACATTAGTGGAACGATAGAAAGAGTGATAGAGATGGGCAGAGACACACACACACACACGGACGCACAGACACACACATACACGGATGTGCGCACACACACACGCATACTTGGACATATATACACACACACACACACACACACACACACACACACACACACACACACACACACACACACACACACACACACACAGACACGTCACTCACACACCCCAGGCACACACAGTTAGAGAGAGGGAAGCAGCACTCAACTGGCTGTCCCAGTGAGTGCACAGGAGGCAATAGACAAGGAAAGCTGCAGGCATGGACATACAAGAACCAGATTGTGTATGCCCATGGATTTGGATGAACACCAAGCTTGTGTAACCCTCAGATGGCACACATTCTATTCCAGATATTATTATTTGTATCATCTGATGTGTGTATATACTGATATGTAGGTTAGGTGGGATGTTTTAAATGTACGTATTTCAGTCCTTGACTAATAATGTTCTGTATTGTTTCATGTGGACCCCAGGAAGAGTAGCTGATGCTTTTACAGCGGTTAATGGGGATCCTAATAAATACCAAATGTACTAAATATCTGAAAGGAACTCATAGCTATAGCGTATACGCCAGAGGAGGCTGGTGGGATGAGCTATAGGAGGATGGGCTCATTGTAATGTTTGGAATGCACTCAATGGAACGGAGTGAAACACGTTAAACGTATGGAAACCGCATGTTTGACTCTGTTCCATTTATTCCATTGCAGCCATTACAATGAGACAGTCCTCCTCTAGCTCCTCCCACCAGCATCCACTAGTATAAGCATGATAACATGGCCCTTGCCGTCTGGTTGGCTAGGTGGAACCTTCACTGTCCAATCCTTTCAGATCTATTTAGGTGTGTAGGCGGTAGGGGGGTGGGGGTTGATTTAGAATTGCACAAAAGATTACACCCGCTTGCTTCACATCCCTACTCTAAGTTTACACTTTGCTATAATGGATACATTCACACAGAAAGCCTCTGATTTGAGAACATCCCTGTCATTCAATTACAACAGCCAATGAACGGTGGATGGAAGATATGTCTACCATATTACCATACACCCATACACATTACACAGGCCTGGTTTAGAGGTCTACTTACTGAGTGGACAAAACATTAAGAACACCTTCCTAATAATGAGTTGAACAGCCTCAATTCATATGGGTATGGACTCTACAAGGTGTTGAAAGCATTCCATATGGATGCTGGCCCATGTTGACTACAATAATTCCCATAGCTGTCAAGTTGGCTGGATGTATTTTGGGTGGTGGACCAATCTTGATACACATGAGAAACTGTTGAGCGTGAAAAACCCAGCAGCGTTGCAGTTCTTGACACAAACCGGTGCGCCTGGCACCTACTACCACAACCCGTTCTAAAGCACTTAAATATGTTCTCTTGTCCAGTCACCCTCTCAATGGAACACATACACAATACATGTCTCAATTGTCTCATGGCTTAAAAATCCTTCTTTAACCCGTCTCCTCCCATTCATCTACACTGATTGAAGTGGATTTAACAAGTGACATCGATAAGGGATTATAGCTTGCACCTGGATTCACCTGGTCAGTCTATGCCATGTAAAGAGCAGGTGTCCACTCAGTGTATAGCTGTGTATATTGTTTTTGTGTATATTTAATGTAATGTGTCCATCATGCTTTGCATAATGAATTGCCCCCAGGGGATAATAAAGACTCTACTTTACAATGCTCCACATTCAAACCTCTCTGTGTGGAATGTAATAAATAAGATCCACTTAATGACATCCTGTAAGAGCAGGAAGTAAAGAGGTGTCACATTACTTACTGTCCAATCAGGCTGCGAGAAGAGTAGGGACGGAATTCAATCACTGCAGATATGCATTGCACTCCCGGTCTTCTTTACTGCAGCTCGGCTTCACATACAATAACATTCTACATTAAAGTAACACATCTCTTGAGATATTAAACACTTCTCCGGGTGTTATCTGTTAATCTTGAAGCTAGGGGGCACTAATTTTATGTTTGGAAAAATAACGCTCCCAAAGAAATTGCCAATTTCTCAGGACCAGATGCTAGAATAGGCATATAACTGACAGATTAGGATAGAAAACACTCTAAAGTTTCCAAAACTGTCAAAATATTGCCTGTGAGTATAACAGAACTGATATTGCAGGCGAAGCCCTGAGGAAAATCCAATCAGGAAGTGCCTCTTATTTTGAAACCCTTCTGTGCCTTTGCATGCCTATCTAACATTTAAAGGGATATCAACCAGATTCCCTTTTCTCTGGCTTCCCTAAGATGTCAACAGTCTTTAGACATAGTTTCAGGCTTTTATTTTGAAAAATTAGTGTGAAAGATCACATTGCGTAAGTGGATAGGTGGAGGCTCTCAGAATGAGTTTTGCGCTATAGAGTAAAGCCGCCATTGTTCCTCCCGCTGTTATTGAAAAAGCTACACACTCGGTTGATTTATTATCGAATATATATTTGAAAAACTACCTGAGGAATGATTATAAAAAATGTTTGACATGTTTCTGTGGACATTATGAAGACTACTTGGAATTTCCGTCTGCGTTGTCGTGACCACTCCTGTGGAATTCTGAACATAACGCGACACACAAACGTTGGTATTTTGGGTATAAAAATAATCTTAATGGAACAAAAGGAACATTTGTTGTGTAACTGGGAGTCTCGTGAGTGAAAACATCCGAAGATCATCAAAGGTAAACGGTTAATTTGATAGCTTTTCTGATTTTCGTAACCACGTTTCCTGATGCTAAGTGTACATAATGCTATGCTAGGCTATCGATACATTTACACAAACGCTTGGATTGCTTTCGCTGTAAAGCATAATTTCAAAATCTGAGACGACAGGTGGATTAACAAAAGTCTAAACTGTGTTTTGCAATATTTCACTTGTGATTTCACGAATATGAATATTTTTTAGTAATATTATTTGACTGTTGCGCTATGCTATTCAGCGGTTGCTGACGAAAATTATCCCGTGACAGGGATGGGTAGCGTCAAGAAGTTAATCTGGGCAGCGCAACTGCAATAAAGATGGATTTGAACTCAAACTCTACAATATGATTACTCTCTGGTTGTTTATGCTGTATTGGAGTTGTTAACCGTGTTACAGCTGAAACTAGCCTGTGTACCAGTCTCTGTGTGTCATCATAACACTCCTTGGGAGAATCTCAATTGCATACTTCTTGCGTCCTCTCTCCTAGCCTCTTTCTCAAAACCTATTGGAGGAGAAGTTCAGAGGGGCGGCACCTCTGGCTTTCACATCCAAAGTGTTTTGAGAAGGAGCAGAGGGGAGAGGACGCGAAGAGTATGCAATTGAGATACTCCCCTTGTCATACCAAACAAGGAGTTGACATGACAGCACAAACAGATGTGGGATCAGGCTAATACACCTCCCAAGCTGTTTCCTATCATCTTCCTTTACACTCAGTTTTTATTCAATATTGACACAATGCCACACCAGTCAGTTAGATATTTATAATTAAACGTTAACACAATACCACACCCGTACATTAGATATGTAGTATTAAACATTAACACAATACCACACCTGTCCATTAGATATGTATTATTAAATATTAACACAATACCACACCCATCCATTAGATATGTATTATTAAATATTAACACAATACCACACCTGTCCATTAGATATGTATTATTAAATATTAACACAATACCACACCTGTCCATTAGATATGTATTATTAAATATTAACACAATACCACACCCGTACATTAGATATGTATGATTAAATATTGAAACAATACCACACCCATCCATTAGATATGTAGTATTAAACGTTGACATAACGTTATCCTCAACCACAGTAGATTACTTTTTGAAGCACTATGAGTGATGACTGATTTCTAGATGTATTTGCTGACCGATCAGGGGACAAGAGGAAGTGACTCATTGTCCAATGAGGGGGCAAGAGGAAGTTACTCACTGTCAAATAATGGGGAAGGTAGTAGTATCCTGATGAGATGCGGGGGTCCTCTGCAGATACTTTTTGGGGTAAGGGCTTCCTGGCTACTGCCTTATGAACAGCAAGCCCAGACCGCAAAAAGACCCGTAAAGGACAAAACGTACAGCCCATACAGCCACTGTTCACTGATCTCAGGCCTGTCCTTACCTGTAAGCAGAAATGAGAAACAGAAGAAACATGATCCAGGGTGACTTTTTAGACTACCAAATGAAGTGATGCAAATCTGGTAATATTCCACACCCCAAAATAACACAATCATCTGGCTGTAATCTGAAGCAGGACATATTAAAGGTGACTTTTTGACATCAACACTGGTGGGCTGCACAATGCACACCTAACCATTGGTTGATGACAAATCGTAAGGTAGTGGAACAGTGCTGGAAATGAATTGGCTTTCAGGTGTTCCTTTTTACCGGTTAATTTAATTTGTAATTAGAATTTGAAAATGTTTCTGTATGGTTCTAAATTGGTTGTTAATGTTTAACAGTATTCCAACGTCCTTATTTAATCAAACATTACCTCAAAGGAATATGTTCTCATTAGGTTTTATTTCAACATTAAAGGGATTGTTGCCCTGGCCATCTAGAAATGTTGCAATAATGTCTTTCCTGCATTTCCCCTTGAAATAAACCTCACAAAACACATTAAAAAAATGGGACAAATGTAAATACATTTTGGGGGCTATATAACTGTTTGATGTAATGTCATCTCTGCCAATGATTTGATTGACCCCTTGCCATTTCAGTGTGCCTGTGTGTGTGTGTGTGTGTGTGTGTGTGTGTGTGTGTGTGTGTGTGTGTGTGTGCGTGTGTATGTGTGTGTGTGTGTGCAAATGTGTGGCGCACGGGTATGTGTGTGTTTGTTTGTTCACCCCAAAGGCATGACCCATTTCTCCCTCTAAATGTATTTCTACAGCTACCTTGTATTGTGCCACAATAATGTGTCAGGCCAACAGATCACTACTAAACAAACAGGAGAACCAGCAATCTGCCTCACAGCAGTCCATACAGACACATCTTTCAACTTGGTTTATCTACAAGTTGTGACAAAAGTGTTTTCTCTTGAGTTTTCAGATTATGTCCATGTGGCTAGAATCCATGACTCTTTCCACTTTGCTAAAAAAAAAAACATATTTGATTATCAGGCATTGACATTTAGATATAATTAGATTAAATCATTCAGTTCATGTGCAATAAATATATTGATCAAGACGTTTTAAAAGGCGGGCCTCAAAGTTGTTTCAGGGATGCACATTAGGGCACATCTGGATAATGTGTCCTTGTTTGTGTGACGTCAAGGCAAAGGCAGTCGGGGAACGCAAGAGCAGGCCATCTGTAGACAAAGGCATCTGCCAGGTTTACCTCACCACATGCGTCATATGTGGAAAAAGTGTCACATCCCATACCGCTTCGCTTCTAAATATGTCCTGGTTGTGTCCCATTTTACTACATTCCACTGACTTTTTCTGTTGTGCCACGGGTGAAGTGCAATTTTTCATTCATTTTCGAGTTAAATAAACGATATTTGATATCTCTAAACAATCCCTTTACTTAATTATATGATAGGGGCTTCATGACGTTACACCCAAGCTCTCTAAATCAGTGCCACAAGCCCCCGAAGTAACTTAGTTGGTTGTACTTGTATTTAAATCATTTTTTTTGCTGTTGAACGATGAGCACATATTATTGCTTATTACTAGCCAACTAAGGAGAACGCTGTCCATGGTGCTGAAACGTAATGGCCTTGGCTTCGAGGCGCTGCCGGCGCTATGGGAGTTGTCCATGGTGCTGAAACAGTCTAGCCCTAAACCCGCCGCGGTGAACGCCCTCGCCCTGCTGAAGCCCAGTTTGTGAATGAGGAGAAAAATGGAGTGCAACAATAATAATAATAACAACAACAATAATTTAACATTAATAGGACCCTAATAATGTATTTTGTATTTCATATTAAGATGGCTTTAGTGCAATCAACAAGTATGTGTGTGTGTTGCATTAACATTGTATAAATGGCAATGGAATCTGTAGATGCGTATTATTGGCTATAGGCTATAGCACTTGTTGCTTATGCTTTTGTGCTCCTCGGATCGGTAATGCTATATGATTGGGTTTAGGTAAGAGTATGTATACTGCTGTGTGTGTGTGTGTGTGTGTGTGTGTGAGAGAGAGAGAGAGAGAGAGAACAGTCTAATCTTCTCTACTCCACGCGCACGACTGCCCCCCCCCCCCCCCCCGCCGTAAAGTATATCTCAGCACCACATACCAGACACTCGATTAAACAGATTAAAAGGATTTACATAGTCATTAATAGTTTAATAGTTCAGAAATAGACAAAAAACGATATAAAATGGCAAATACTATCGATTATTGATCGTTTTTTGTGTAGCCTATGGGACGAGAATGTACATTTTCATAAACAAGATTATGATTGATCTACAGAAGGATGAACACAACCATATGTTTTGTTATTGAAATCAATAGTATGCTGAAAACAAAGTAGGCATTGAGGCTTTGCAAATGCATCGAAATCTAGACGGAGCACGTCCTGGCGTTATAACCACTTGTGCACGTTTATAAGCGGTGGTCACTTCAACTCAAATTAAGAGGAGTTTGAGATCAGATATTTTTATTTTACCTATATTTTACCTTTATCTGCTCAGTTCATTATCGTGGGAGAAGCAAAAACAATCCACTCACGCTTCACCATCAAACTCGGAAAAAAAATAGATCTTAATGGTCCTACCGCACAAAAACAGAACCGCACGACACGAAACGCGCATTTCTATTTCTGAATGCACTAATCTGTGAAAAAATGAAATAGGCTCACCCAATAGCCACTGATCCGAAGTGTGCATCATTTCCCAGCTCTCTCCTCCTGTTTTTGCATAATCCCCGGGAATTTGGACGAACACATCCCAGTGACATGCAATATTTAGCTTTTCTTGAGATGTCCGTCGGTGACACTCCCAATTCACTCTATTGTTTACATTTCTATGGATTTTCAACTAATCCATTTGGTCCTTTCCGCGTTTCTGGAAAATACTGCAAAATCTAATGGAAGCACTCAATTCCTCCAGTCTACTGGTGACCTGCATTGACGTCATTGCGTCATTAGGTTTCCCCTGGAAACACAGGAGATCCAAAAATAGTAACACATTAATTCAACTCGGGCTGGGGTTGGTGCGAGCGACTATTTGTATCAATCCATAATCTTCAGTTTTTTCCCTTCCTCTCTCTCCTTTTCATACAATGCCTCCGAAGGACGTGTTACTCACGACATGCCACACTATTTTAAGACTAGTAGGCCTACCAGGTTATAGGAGAGAAAGAGACAGAGAGGGCGGGTTTCTTCCTTTTATTTCATCCCTTCCTGCAATATAAAAAAACGTTATAAGAGGAGAAACAGCGCCACGGGGATAAAAATAGAAAGTGCCGAGCAGTCACCTATCAGCCACAGGAGCTCGTGCTATTGGGTTAGTGCGCCACGCGAGGTAAAATTCCGGGCATACCGTTCCCGCACACCGCTGCCTGAGCATTCAATCTCGTACGGGAATGTGGTTGCAGTAATATGTTCGTAATATTGGAACCCGTTTGAGAACCATGTCTGGTGAACACCTAACTGGGCAAAATGTGAAGTGGAAGTGCTCATTCAAAATAAAACTATGGCGATGCCCAATATCTCATCACCTACATAGTCAAACCACCAAACACGTCCCATAGAAATAGGCATGGCTCATCTGTCAAGCTACACTCATTGTTTCCTCAAGTTCAAGTTTAGAATCCCCTGGCTTACAAAACCGCTGCTCTACTTCTACCCTACCGACTCAAGCATTAGTTCATTCATTCATCCTCCATTCATCGATCTATTCATTCATCCACTCTTTTAATCTATTCACCCATCCAGCCACCCATCCAGTGGTGATGCATAGCCTCCCTAGCGATCTATCTGCGGCATCTTTAGACTTCCGGGCTGCCTATGAACCAACCAGTCCGCACTGATGTGGCAAGATATCAGATGACATGCGCCATGTGCACTCTGGACCGCATACTCACACTGCCTAGTGACTCCAAAAGCAGGCGCTCGCTCACATAAGCGGCATGGGCTCCCCAATAGCCTCGAAACCTGGTCTCAGAGGATTTCATATTATTCTGTACTTAAATCCGAGACATTCCATTCCACAAATCACAATTTGTGTTATATGTTATCAATTTGTAAACCGTACAATATGTTACGAATTTACAAAAAAGTATTATAAGTTATGAATTTGCAAAAGCTACAATATGTTACGAATTCTCATTCGTAACATATGGCTAGGTGGCTAACATATGGGTTAGGCTAGGCTATGTGTTAGGGTTAGGGGTTAGATTTAAGGTTAGGGTTAAGTTTAGGAGTTATGTAAAAGGGTTAAGGGTTAAGTGAAGGATTATCTGAAAGGGTTAAGGTTAGGTTTAGGTGACAGAGTAAGGTGAAGGTTAGGTGAAGGGTTATCTGAAATGGTTAAGGTTAGGTTTAGGTGACGGGGTAAGGTGAAGGTTAGGTGAAGGGTTATCTGAAAGGGTTAAGGTTAGGTTTAGGTGACTGGGTAAGGTGAAGGTTAGGTGAAGGGTTATCTGAAAGGGTTAAGGTTAGGTTTAGGTGACGGGGTCAGGTGAAGGTTAGGTGAAGGGTTATCTGAAAGGGTTGTTAGGTTTAGGTGACGGGGTAAGGTGAAGGTTAGGTGAAGGGTTATCTGAAAGGGTTAAGGTTAGGTTTAGGTGACGGGGTAAGGTAAAGGTAAAGGTTAGGTGAAGGGTTATCTGAAAGGGTTAAGGTTAGGTTTAGGTGACGGGGTAAGGTGAAGGTTTTTTATTTATTTTTATTTTATTTTACCTTTATTTAACCAGGTAGGCAAGTTGAGAACAAGTTCTCATTTACAATTGCGACCTGGCCAAGATAAAGCAAAGCAGTTCGACAGATACAACAACACAGAGTTACACATGGAGTAAAACAAACATACAGTCAATAATAAAGTATAAACAAGTCTATATACAATGTGAGCAAATGAGGTGAGAAGGGAGGTAAAGGCAAAAAAAGGCCTTGGTGGCAAGGTAAATACAATATAGCAAGTAAAACACTGGAATGGTAGTTTTGCAATGGAAGAATGTGCAAAGTAGAAATAAAAATAATGGGGTGCAAAGGAGCAAAATAAATAAATAAATTAAATACAGTTGGGAAAGAGGTAGTTGATAGGGCTAAATTATATGTGGGCTATGTACAGGTGCAGTAATCTGTGAGCTGCTCTGACAGTTGGTGCTTAAAGCTAGTGAGGGAGATAAGTGTTTCCAGTTTCAGAGATTTTTGTAGTTCGTTCCAGTCATTGGCAGCAGAGAACTGGAAAGAGAGGCGGCCAAAGAAAGAATTGGTTTTGGGGGTGACTAGAGAGATATACCTGCTGGAGCGTGTGCTACAGGTGGGAGATGCTATGGTGACCAGCGAGCTGAGATAAGGGGGGACTTTACCTAGCAGGGTCTTGTAGATGACATGGAGCCAGTGGGTTTGGCGACGAGTATGAAGCGAGGGCCAGCCAACGAGAGCGTACAGGTCGCAATGGTGGGTAGTGTATGGGGCTTTGGTGACAAAACGGATTGCACTGTGATAGACTGCATCCAGTTTGTTGAGTAGGGTATTGGAGGCTATTTTGTAAATTACATCGCCAAGGTTAGGTTAGGTTAAGGGTTATCTGAAAGAGTTAAGGTTAGGTTTAGGTGACGGGGTAAGGTGAAGGTTAGGTGAAGGGTTATCTGAAAGGGTTAAGGTTAGGTTTAGGTGACGGGGTAAGGTGAAGGTTAGGTGAAGGGTTCGCTAACATGCTAAGGAGTTGCAAAGTATCTAAAAAGTAGTAAGTCATTGAAAAGTTGCTAATTAGCTCAAATGCTATAGTTGTCCGTGATGAGATTCAAACTCACAACCTTTGGTTTCTTAAACATTTGTGTTATACACCCACCCACCCTGACCAGCTTAAGTAACCATCTGCCTTATGTACCCATACCAAAATTAACATATCATACTAAATGGAGTGTCTTGATTTTACGTACGGAAAAATTCAAAAATATCTGAGACCAGGCTGAGGCTCCACAATATGACCACCCCATCCCACACTATATAATAATTACACAACAAGGATGAAATAGTGGAATAGTATAATTTAAACATACTATTGATTTCTTTTTGACTATATACTTAATGCTTTATGTTCAAACAGGGTACGAGTTTGGAGTGGGCACAAATCGGTATAATGTATTTCCATCGCGCCAGATGCGGGTTATGATTTACAAATGGACAGAGTCAGTGGTGCACATGCACGGGGTCTGAGTTCACAGATACTGCAGCCGTTTAAAAAAATAGAGGAGACATTCGATAGAACGGGGCGGAGGAGCAGAGAGAGATAGAAACAGACAGACAAACAAACTGTAAGGGGTGCTAACTGGAGGCAGAGAAGTCAGACCTAGGAAAGCAATAACTGTGTTTCCAACGGCGCAGTTTATTAACAAAACCCACCAGAAAACAGAACAATAAAATAAATGGGTACATAACCCGACGCACACCAGGACAGACTTGCACACCAGGACAGACTTGCACAAGCACTACAACAAACAATCACCCACAAGGACATGAGGGGAAACAGAGGGTTAAATACACAACATGTAATTGATGGGATTGGAACCAGGTGTGAAGGAAGACAAGACAAAACCAAAGGAAAATGAAAAGAGGATCAGCGATGGCTAGAAATTCGGTGAATTCTACCGCCGAACGCCACCCGAACAAGGACAGGGACCAACTTCGGCGGAAGTCGTGACAGTACCCCCCCTTGACGCGCGGCTCCAGCAGCACGTCGACACCGGCCTCGGGGACGACCCGGAGGGCGAGGCGCAGGGCGATCCGGACGAAGACGGTGGAACTCCTGCAGCATAGATGGGTGCAACACATCCTAGACCGGAACCCAGCACCTCTCCTCCGGACCGTACCCCTCCCACTCCACAAGATACTGAAGGCCTCTCGCCTGGCGCCTCAAATCCAGTATGGAATGAACGGAGTACGCCGGGGCCCCCCCGATGTCCAGAGCACCTCAGACTCTTGGAGCGGGTCATCCACCACCGGCCTGAGGAGAGACACATGGAACGAGGGGTTAATACGGTAATTGGGTGGAAGCTGTAACCTATAACATACCTTGTTCACTCTCCTCAGGACTTTAAATGGCCACACAAACCGCGGACCCAGCTTCCGGCAGGGCAGGCGGAAGGGCAGGTTTCGGGTCGAGAGCCAGACCCAGTCCCCCGGTGCGAACACTGGGATCTCACTGCAGTGGCGATCTGCATTCCTCTTTTGGTGCGTCACGGCCTGCTGAAGGTGGACACGGACGGCTTCCCATGTCTCCTCTGCACACATGAACCAGGCGTCCACCGCAGGAACCTCGGTCTGACCCTGATGCCAAGGCGCCAGAACCGGTTAATACCCCAGTACGCACTGGAAGGGAGAGAGGTTAGTCCTCGCAATAGGACCACAGGAACCTGCCCACATCCTGGTTCACTCTCGCCACCTGCCCATTACTCTCGGGGTGAAACCCTGAGGTAAGGCTGATCGAGACCCCCAGACGTTCCATGAATACCTTCCAGACCCTAGACGTGAACTGGGGACCCCGATCAGACACTATATCCTCAAGCACCCCATAGTGCCCGGAAGACGTGTGTAAACAAGGCCTCCGCAGTCTGTAGGGCTGTAGGGAGACAGGGTAGAGGAAGGAGACGAAAGGACTTAGAGAAATGATCCACAATGACCAGGATCGCGGTGTTACCCTCTGAGAGTTTGAAGATCAGTCAGAAAGTCCACCGACAGGTGAGACCAAGGCCGCTGTGGAATGGGTAAGGGGTGTAGCTTACCTCTGGGCAGGTGCCTAGGAGCCTTACACTGGGCACACACCAAGCAGGAGGAAACATAAACCCTCATGTCCTTAGGCAAAGTAGGCCACCAGTACCTCCCGCTCAAACAGCGCACTGTCCAACCACTCCCAGGATGACCAGAGGAGGGTGATGTGTGGGCCCAAAAGATCAACTGGTCACGAACAGCAGACAGGACGTACAGACGCCAAGCGGGACACTGGACGGGAGTGGGCTCTGCACGTAACACCTGCTCAATGTCCGTGTCCAGCTCCCACACTACCGGTGCCACCAGGCAGGAGGCGGGGAGTATGGGAGTGGGATGCATGGGCCGCTACTCTGTGTCATACAGCCGGGACAATGCGTCCGCCTTCGTGTTCTAGGAGCCTGGTCTGTAAGAAAGGGTGAAAACAAAATGGGTGAAAAACATGGCCCACCTCGCCTGGCGAGGGTTCAGTCTCCTCGCTGCCCGGATGTACTCCAGATTGCGGTGGTCAGTCCAGATGAGAAAAGGGTGTCTAGCCCCCTCAAGCCAATGTTTCCACGCCTTCAAGGACTTGACGACAGCCAACAGCTCCCAGTCCCCCATGTCATAGTTTCACTCCGCCAGGCTGAGCTTCTTCGAGAAGAAGGCACAGGGGCGGAGCTTCGGTGGCGTATCCGAGCACTGAGAGAGCACAGCTCCTATCCCAGCCTCGGACGCGTCCACCTCCACTATGAACGCCAAAGAGGGATCCAGATGAACCAGCACGGGGGCCGAGGTAAACAGAGCCCTCAGGTGATTTAAAGCCCTTTCCACCTCAGCTGACCACTGAGCGTACCGCTGACCACCCCAGCGTACCGGGCCCCCCTTCAGCAGTGAGGTAATGGGAGCCACTACCTGACCAAAACCCCGGATTAACCTCAGGTTGGCAAACCCAAGAAACCGCTGCACCTCCTTTACCGTGGTGGGAGTCGGCAAATTACGCACGGCTGCAATGCGGTCACTCTCCATCTCCACCCCTGAGGTGGAAATGAGATACCCTAGGAAGGAGACGGACTGTTGGAAGAACAGGCATTTCTCAGCCTTGATGTACAGGTCATGCTCCAACAGGCGACCAGGCGACCGAGCACTCTGCGCACCAGGGACACATGCTCGGCGCGTGTAGCGGATTATATCAAAATGTCATCACATGACACTGCCCGTGCAGGTCCCTGAAAATGTGGTCTACGAAGGCTTGGAAGACTGATGGCGCGTTCATCAACCCGTACGGCATGACGAGGTACTCATAATGCCCAGAGGTGGTACTGAAAGCCGTCTTCCACTCATCTCCCTCTCGGATACGCACCAGGCTGTAAGCTCTCCTGAGATCTAGTTTGGTGAAGAAGCACGCCCCGTACATTGACTCAATCGTTGTGGCTATGAGCGGTAGTGGGTATCTATACCTCACAGTGATCTGATTCAGACCCCAATAGTCAATACACGGGCGCAGACCTCCCTCCTTCTTCACAAAAAAGAAACTTGAGGAGGCAGGTGAAGTGGAGGACTGAATGTACCCCTGATTCAGAGATTCTGAGACATATGTTTCCATAGCCTCCACCTCCGCCTGTGAGAGGGGATACATGTGACTCCTGGAAAGTGCTGCGTCTACCAGGAGATCTATCGCACAATCGCCCCGTCGATGAGGTGGTAATTGAGTCGCCTTCTTTTTGGAAAAGGCGAGAGCCAAATCGGCATATTCAGGGGGAATGTGCACGGTGGAGACCTGGTCTGGACTCTCCACCGTAGTAGCACCAACGGAAACCCCTAAACACCTCCCTGAGCACTCTCGCGACCACCCCGTGAGAGCCTTATGTGGCCAGGAAACAGTAGGGTTATGACAAGCTAACCAGGGTAGACCTAGCACCCCGGGAAACGCAGGAGAGTCAATAAGGAAGAGACTAATTCTCTCCGTGTGACCCCCCTGTGTCACCATGCCCAAAGGAGCGGTGACCTCCCTAATCATCCCTGACCCTAATGGTCGACTATCTAAGGCGTGAACGGGGAAGGGCACATCCACGGGAACGATGGGGATCCATAAACTATGGGCTAAAGCTCTGTCAATAAAATTCCCAGCCGTGCCTGTATCGACGAGCGCCTTATGCTGGGAATGCAGGGGAAACTCGGGGAAAGTGACATACACAAACATATGTGCAACATAGGGCTCTGGGTAAAAATGATTCCGGCTCACCTGGGGTGACGCCAGAGTTCCCTGCCTGCTGACTCGAACCCTAGAGGAACCAACCCTGCACCGACCAGCAGTGTGAACTCTGCGGCCACGGATGGTGCACGAGCTGGAACCCCCTCCGGTCTTCCTGCGCACCGCCCCTCCTAGCTCCATGGTTATCGGAGAAGGGGTGCGGGAGGATGAAACCACCAGACCCCAATCTGAACGTCCGCGGGTAGCCAGCAGGTTGTCCAGCCGGATGGACAGGTCCACCAGCTGGTCGAAGGTGAGGGTGGTGTCTCTGCAGGCCAACGTCCCGACGGACGTCCTCGTGCAGACTGCAGCGGTAATGGTCGATCAGGGCCCTGATGTTCCATCCCGCGCCGGTAGCCAGGGTCCTAAAGGCACTCACCTGCCGCTCTACCCTCGGGTGGGTGGTCGAAGACTGCCCTGGAAACGTCAGGTGAACTCCTCAAACCAACTTCGGCGGAAGTCGTGACACAGACAGACAGTAAGGCAGGGTTTGACCCCATCAGTACGATCGAATCCAAAGCTAAAATGCAAAATTTGAACAGATAACCACAAATGAAAAATGCTAAATGCAAAGTTGATCTAATAGACATTATTTCACATTTTATTTTACTTGTGAAGTTAAACTAAAGGCAATATTCCATCCCTGGACTGACATCACATTCTATTCTTGTCTATTGTAGTGTAGTTTAATCCATTCTGTTCTAGTCTAGTCTAGTATTATGAGTGATTGTATTCTATTCTAGTCTATGAAACGCCAACTCACTGTTTACTACTCCCAGTAAGTGATCATGAACCAGCTACCATGAATCAATAACAATGTTTCAGCAGCATGGTCTTAGTCAGGAGAATATTAGTAATTGGGTTTTGACGGGGTACGACAGTTGAAATAAGCTCATGAGGCATTAATAAGTTATATTCTTCAAGAATCAAAGAGTACACATCGTTCATTTAGAAGTCTAAAAATGGATGCAGCAACTGCAGATTGCCCCTTTAAATAGGAAAACCACTTGAGTTTGCTGGTTGCAGGTGCGTAGGAGTAATTAGATCATATGTTGGGAAAAAAAATTGCATACTGCTCTTGCCAGTATCACTTTAGTTGACTAAACTTAGGTATCGGTCTCTCAACCTTTGGTCGGAGCTTTACTTTACCTTAGATGATCCATTGTTTCTGACGTTTCCATCCAAGTATTCCCACAGTCTCTGCAAACATACCAGTGTTCTTCAATACTCTTACAGGGGGAAAACAGGCAGTGCAGGCTTTTGTCCTAGCCCAGTATTAACACCCCTGATTTAATCAACTAGTCATCAATCCCTTGATTAGTTGAATCAGGTGTGTTAGTAATGCTGGTCTGGAACAAAAGCCTGCTATTGTTTGGAGCTGCACAACACCTGGAGAAGTGGTAGACAGCTCAGGGACTATGTTGATATGATATAGCGATCTCCTCAGATGAGAAGGTGGACTGATAAAAAGACTAAACGGCTATGTTATTACTTCAGCAGGGTGTCATTGTTCACCGTAGGCCACGGTGTTAACTGGGGAAAGTCCAAAAGGGGATTGTGGTAAAGATGGCCACATCACTTTGTTGATAGTTGGTTAGTTGTTGTGAGTTGAATTAAACAAGTGGGCCCTAGCATAGCTTTAAACTCTGTATTGTTGGAAAATGACCCGTAAATAAACATTTCACTGTTAGTCTACACCTGTTGTTTACTAAGCATGTGACGAATGAAGTTTGATTCGATTTTTGATTCAATTTTATTTGATTTAGATTTAAGTTGTACAGGCTTTTGTTTCAGCCTGGCACTAAGACACCTGATTAAACCAATCAACTAATCATCATCAATCCCTTGATTGTCTTAACCTTTTACTGCAGTGGGCTAAAACAGGGTCACACAGTGTTTCGTGGCAGTTTTAAACATATCTATCCTGAAACAAAAGTATACACCTCACACACATGGTTATGGGCTTAACAAAAGAAGACACCTGCACCATGTCAGATATAAAGTAGAAATATATTACATTTTGAGTTTGCATCCCAATATGAGACTTTATATACATCATAGAAGACTGAAATATAACAAAACCATTTGATATAGAAACACTGGATTTCTGCCATAAAAAAAGTTGTTTATTAATTATGAAATTATGAAAAATATTAATAGCATACCACTCATGAGGGTGTTTTGGTCCTTTGACTGGTCATTACTGTAGGTACTGCTGGGCTGGAACAAAAACATGCACATCCTGTAGGTCCACAGAACCTGTTTTGAAGAACACTCCATATCATCTAGACATGTTACAGAAGTAAGATTGCAAATCTGTATCATAGGATAGTTTAGAGTCCGATCTAGGTATTGCTGTTCCATGGGTGTTCTGAGTTAATTAGCAGACATGGAGAGAGAGGAAGCACAGGGGTTATTGCTTTTAATAGTTTACCTTTTGCTTCACTATTCAAACACCGGCGTAGACATAAGCCCCACAGCACATGCAGACACTGATGCAAGCAACCACACACTTGGCTATAGGCTACAGTACACAAACACTCACCCAATTACACACTGAAATATCAACCCGTAACAAACTACTTTAAGGCACTCATGTAGGCATATGGAATCATATCCGTCATGATTATTACACACAACCTCCATTAACACACACACACACACACACACACACACACACACACACACACACACACACACACTTTCTTATTTACTGAAGGGTGAAAAATGCCCCCCAGGTTTAGATGGCCCCATGTAACTAGTCAGAGATGAAATCACTAGTTGGCCAAATACAATATTTCCAACCTCACTCCATTACCCAGGTCAATATTGAATATTTTTTTGCTGTGTTTGTATTGATTCCAGAGGCATGTTTTACTAGGATGCTTAGCATGTGTGTAAATGGTGGATAGATCCACTGGCAGGGTGCAGGGATGATGAAAGGCACGCTCACACCTGTAGGACAGAGAGGAATGGATCAAGTGTGTGTGTGAGAGAGAGAGAGAGAGAGATAGAGAGGTGTAGGGTGAGAAGGAGAGATGGAGATAATTAGAATGTGGGGTTGAGAAGGTTGTAAGATATAACCTACAGTCAAGAAGGTGAGAGAAAAGAGAGGGAGAACTTATCAGAGAAGTGAGACTGAAGTGAGACTGATAGCAAGTGTGTGTGTGCATGTGTGCATGTGTGTGTGTGCTGCATACTCATGAATATGTGTTTGACTGAACAGATCAATGAAGAACCACTACACACTACCAAAGACCAGAATGACAGCAGGTTGGGTGCATGCTGCGCTTTGACTGTTGACGCCATCTACTGGGGTAAAAGACAAACTACACACAGACACCACACTCCAATCAGATCCTTTAGAGGACACTGGGTGCATCTCAACGCTCTAAAGTGGTTTCCTCTCCTTGTCTCCTTTCCTTGTCTCCTTTCCTCCACCCATATTTATTCAGAGAATTGAACACGTGAAATCACATAATCTAGCTGGTTTCCAGTATACACGGAGTGGACAAAAAATTAGGAACACTTGCTCTTTCCATGAAATAGACTGACCAGGTGAATCCCGGTGAAAACTATGATCCCTTATTGATTTGTTAAATCCACTTTAATCAGTGTAGATGAAGGGGAGGAGACAGGTTAAAGAATGATTTTTAAGCCTTGAGATAATCGAGACATGGATTGTGTGTCATTCAGAGGGTGAATGGGTAAGACAAAATAATGAAGTGCCTCTGAACGGGGTATGGTAGTAGGAGCCAGGAGCACCGGTTTGTGTCAGAAACTGCAACACTGCTGTTTTTTTTGGGGGATGGGTTGTGTTTCGGAGGACGCATGGCTTTCAACCTTCGTCTCTCCCGAGGCCGTACGGGAGTTGTAGCGATGAGACAAGAGAGGAATTACTAACAATTGGATACCAGGAAATTGTGGAGAATTAAAAAAAAGAATGGTCCACCACCCAAAGGACATGGAGTCTACATGGGCCAGCATCCCCGTGGAATGCTTTCAACAAGTTGTAGAGACCATGCCCCGAAGAATTGAGGCTGTTCTGAGGGCACAAAGGTGTTCCTAACGTTTTGTACACTCAGTGTAGGTCAACCCTTACAGCAGAACACAGCCACTCTTATCTTCACCAGAGATGGTCCTAGTTGTTCACCACTGTAGTGACTATCACTATCACGACCATAGACAACACACAACCATAGATTAATGCAACAAGATCAGCATTTTGGTAATGTCCCTAAAGTGACCCAACAAGATAGTATTATGAGCATCCAAAGCGTAACAAATACTACATGTTGGTACAAAGCATCTTTCATCTTTCTACTTCTTAGTTTTAAAATGTAAAATGAGAAAATCCCCATGGGTGTGGTGTCTTTTCTTTTCTACCAGATCAAAGTGCTGATTGAGGCGACTGAGGTGGTGCAATAAGGAGAAATTCCCTGTTCTTGAGTTACTGCAGCGCTTGACTCAGTTCAGCCCAGTTCCGACGGTGACGGTGTTGTTACAAATAGCCACCAGGGGGCAGGAGTGGTCATTAAGAAACCAGAGGCCCTTTCCCCCTTCAACTAGTTTTTACTACGGTATCTGATTCTCTATACCTCTTGTGAGGCGAATACTTCCCACACAAATGTCACTGTGAATCTGATCGCCATTCTATAGACACACACACACACACACACACACACACACACACACACACACGCACACACACACACACACATTTTAATTACTTTATTTGAATCCACCAATAAAATGTTTAAAAAAAAGGATCCAAACCTTTCAAAGGACCCTGCATGGCACTCAAGGGTACCAAAAGCACAGCCTTCTCCAAACAAACACACACACTTGAGGGGCCAGGATGACACTGTTTGTTTTTCCGAAGTCACAGGAAATGCACAACTCATTCTCCCAACACATATAAACTACTCTCTATATAAATCCCAGCTGTGGCATCACAAGTTCATGACTGACCTCCACTCACTCAACTGACCTCCACTCAGTTTATCTCACAACACCACCAGTTCAGAGTTCGCCCTGCATTACACGCCCAGAGCGGTCCAAAGTCACATGTTTACAGGCGTTCACACAAAAACTGGGAATTGAATTCTCCTTCATCTCATCTGGGGCGAGAGAGCAAGGCTTAATTCTCCGTAACTGTACACATATGGGGCTCAACCTTCAAAAGATTCTACAATGGGGGTTTTAGCAACTCAGCCGTAGCCTCAGAGGATGGAGAGTGAGAGAGCTAGAGAGAGAGAGAGTGATGGAGGGAGATGGGGAGTGAGAGAGTCAGAGAGAGTGGCAGGGAGACAGAGACAGAGAGACAGAGAGAAAGAAAGAGAGTCTAGGAGAGAAAGGGACAGAGAGGGAGAGGGAAATTATATAAAATAGGTCTTTCTTCCAACCTCCTGGAGCAGCCAGTGGATCAGACATGGAGCAGAGGTCCTTGAGGACCTTGAGAGGGGAATTGAATGCTTACCATGCAGAACGCTATCTTCAAGGCTCTTTGCCTTGGACTTTTCTCTTTTATCATTAATTAATTCTTGCTAATTGCCAGGATTAGGAAAAGAGAGAGAGAGAGAGAACACGGTTCTCCAGTACCAGAGTCTCTCGACCGCAGTGTGTGTGTCTGTTTGTGGGATGGTGTGTATGTCTGTTTGTGTGTAAGTGTGTGTCTGTGTGTGGGTTGGTGTGCCTGTGTGTGGGTTGGTGTGTATGTGTCTTAGTATCGGTGTGTATGCACACCCTTGATACCCTGATAGGGAGTGGAATGAGAATTTAACCCTCTTGTCAGCAAGTATTTCCATTACACTCAGGAAGGTGGCCCAAGCTGTTCAACATTCCTATCTGTGGTCGTGTTGCGGTAGAAATGCTTTACGAATGCTTTATGTGTTCCTTTACGGTTCACTCGGCTACGGAGCTCGTTTCATGCAGTTGTCAGAGGCAGAGCTTGAACAACGAATTCCAAGGAAACTTTCCCATCATTATTTTATGTAAGCGTGTGAGTTACACAAGCTGTTGCCCTATGGGCCCTGGTCAAAGCAGTGCACTATATAGGGGATAGGGTTCAATAGGGCCCTGGTCAAAAGTAGTGCACTATATAGGGAATAGGGTGCTATTTGGGTCAGACACACACCGCAGTGCAGCGCCCTGGAGCAGTTTAGGGGTTATGTAAGTGCCTTGCTCAAGGGCACAATAGCAGATGATGTCCTTAGACTGGTACATACTGCACTGCACTATATGAAGTTAGGATCATGGCCCATAGCGATAGAGCAAAGAATATTAACTGATTATCAAGTCCAGGGAACTATAAGCAAACAATGAAAAGTAGTCTGTATTAGATGCTTAAGTTATAACATGCTGTTTGCCTGTGTGTGTGTGTGTGTGTGTGTGTGTGTGTGTGTGTGTGTGTGTGTGTGTGTGTGTGTGTGTGTGTGTGTGTGTGTGTGTGTGTGCGTGCGTGCACAAACACAGTCTATTTACTGTCAGCTGGATGAGCAGTAAAGCACAGCCGTAGCATTAGCCCCCTACCTGAGCTCTAGACAGGACTGTGATTTGGGTTAGCTTAGCGTCATGCTCTCCTGTTAGGTATTTCTTTGGCTTTAGCCCCTGCGGCGTGCTGACATTTCAAGATTAGGGCCCCCGTCATAGCACAGAGGAGTCAACCATAATGCCCTTACATTCCATGACAGCACATTGTGGTATTGTGTGTGTGTGTGTGTGTGTGTGTGTCCAGAGGTGACATGCCCACGGGGGGCACAGAGGCACATGCCCCCTCAGATTTGTTAAAAAATTATAACAATTCATTTTTGTTGTTGTTTCTCTGTAATACAACTAGCCACCTACAGATGTAGAATCTTAATTTGAGCCAGTTTGCTACATCAGGAAAATAATCCTGCAGCAATAGGAAAAGTGAATTATTATCTGGATTATAATTAATGGACATTTTTGTAGGGGTTGATCAATTGTTTGTAAGGCCAAATCATGTCTCTAATTTCAAAGTGGAAATTACAAACTTCAGAAGCCTTTTAAAACCTCAAATACACTACTGCAACAAATGACGATCCTATTTTATAAAGTTCCCAATCTCCCAACCTCAAAACCAGCTACCAAGAAGACATTGTAGGCTATCAATCAAGTTAAAGTAGCTAGCTTGTCTAACTATCTTAGCTGGCATGCCTGCTGGCAAGGTTGGTAGACTTTAGAAAAGCAAGCAATAACTAAATGTATTAAATAAAACTCACATTCCTTTCATTCTTTTACCCAGATTTTAGCAGAGATGCAGAAAAGCATATTTAGTTTGTTTAAAAAAAGACTCACCAGTCAGGAGGATACAGACAGCTCAAGAGGTATGTTTAGAGATGCTGAAAAAATGTACATATTTTGAACATAGAATTCAGCGTAACCATTATGGTTCTAGATTGCGAGAAAAAGCTGTTCCATGTTTTTAAAATGCAAAGTTCTTCAACTTCCAGATGGGGGACTAGCCCCCAAGCCAACCTCATATACTTTGTGCCCCCACAGATTTTCAGGGCACATGGCACCCTTGTGTGTGTGTATGAGACAGCATGCACGAGAGTGTGTGTTTGTGACATGCTCTGTGTATCAGTCTGTGTGTATATCACTCCCTATGAGACAGTATACACGGGAGTCTGTGTTTGTGACATGCTCTTTGTATCAGTCTGCGTGTATATCACTCCCTATGAGACAGTATACACGGGAGTCTGTGTTTGTGACATGCTCTGTGTATCAGTCTGTGTATATCACTCCCTATGAGACAGTATACACGGGAGTCTGTGTTTGTGACATGCTCTGTGTATCAGTCTGTGTGTATATCACTCCCTATGAGACAGTATACACGGGAGTCTGTGTTTGTGATATACTCTGTGTATCAGTCTGTGTGTATAGCACTCCCTGTGTGTTTCAATGACTGTAGCACTATGGCAGAGGATTACACACAATAACATTCTCTCCCTCTCTCTTTCTCTCTGTCTCTCTCTCTCTCTCAATTCAATTCAAGGGGCTTCATTGGCATGGGAAACATATGTTTAGATTACCAAAGCAAGTGAAATAGATAATAAACAAAAGTGAAAATAACAATACAAATGTACAGTAAACATTATGTGCAAATAATTAAAGTACAAAAAGGGAAAATAAATAAACATAAACATGGGTTGTATTTACAATGGTGTTTGTTCTTCACTGGTTGCCCTTTTCTTGTGGAAACAGGTGACAAATCTTGCTGCTGTGATGGTACACTGTGGTATTTCACCCAGTAGATATGGGAGTTTATAAAAATTGGGTTTGTTTGCGATTCTTTGTGGATCTGTGTAATCTGAGGGAAATACATGTTTCTAATATGGTCATACATTGGGCAGGAGGTTAGGAAGTACAGTTCAGTTTCCACCTCATTTTGTGGGCAGTGAGCACACTGAGCGCCAGGTCTGCCTACGGCGGCCTTTCTCAATAGCAAGGCTATGCTCACTGAGTCTGTACATAGTCAAAGCTGTCCTTAAGTTTGGGTCAGTCACAGTGGTCAGGTATTCTGACACTGTGTACTCTCTGTTTAGGGTCAAATAGCATTCTAGTTTGCTCAGTGATTTTGTAAATTCTTTCCAATGTGTCAGTCTATTTGTTTTCTCATGATTTGGTTGGGTCTAATTGTGTTGCAGTCCTGGTGCTCTGTGCGTCTGTTTGTGATTGTGAACAGAGCCCCAGGACCAGCTTGCCTAGGCGACTCTTCTCCAGGTTCAACTCTCTGTAGGTGATGGCTTTGTTATGGATGGTTTGGTAATCTCTTCCTTTTAGGTGGTTGTAGAATTTAACAGCTCTTTTCTGGATTCTGATCAATACTGGTATTGGCCTAATTCTGCTCTGCATGCATTATTTGGTGTTTTAGGTTGTACACAGAGAATACTTTTGCAAAATTCTGCATGCTGATGTTTGTCCCATTTTGTGAATTATTGGTTGGTGGACCCCAGACCTCATAACCATAATGGGCAATGGGTTCTATAACTGATTTTAAGTATTTTTTTGCCAAATCCTAGTTGGTATGTCGGATTTGATGTTCCTTTTGATGACATAGAAAGCCCTTCTTTTTCTCTCTCTCTCTCTCTCTCTCTCTCTCTCTCTCTCTCTGATGTTCTCCTACCCTCCTAAGCGACTCCTAGCCTCTACCCCCATGATCACTCCTGTAGATCTGAAACCGTTGGATAGATGTTAGCAATACAGCAGAATTTCCAGTCAGTCAGAAGGCAAGGTGAAGAAGCATTACTTAAACCTATGAGAGACAGCAGTTGTACAGGAGTGTCCTACAAGGGCTGGTAGTTGATTTAGAATTCAGCATTACTCTGATCCATGGTGATGTCATATATGGTGTCATACAGGTGTAGGATCTTAATTTGATCATTCTTTTGTTGCTGAGAAATACAAACTTGTAGTGTATTATTCAAGCTTTCAAAAGTATTCTAACGTTTCCAATTTAAAATATCAGACTTGATTTTCACTAACAAAAAATGTCTCAACCTCTACAAAAAATGTCCATTAATTATAATCCACATAATAAAATTCACATTTCCTATTGCTGCAGGATTATTTTCCTGTTGTAGCAAACTGGCTCAAATGAAGATCCTACATCTGTATGGAACCAGCAGTAAGGCCTTGTGGGCCACATGCAAATCACAGACATTGTGCACGTACAGCGTTCATCACACTAGCACATGCAGCGTTCATGACACTTTAGAGCATGCAGCCTGTGCAGCAAATTAGGTTGAAACACAAAGAGCCCAGATGGCCTTTTGCAGGGCTATGCACACAGCTGTATAATTTAATGTGGTCGTGTGTGTGTTTGTGTGTCTGTGTGTGTGTGTGCGCTCCTCCATCCACACAGCTGTGTAATCTAATGTGGTCTAAAGGAGAGAGTGTGTGTGTATGTGTCTGTGTGCTCATCTATATAATGTACTATGTTAGACAAGTGGGTTCGTAAGAGGGGTATACTGTGTGTGCACATTGCTGGGAAATGCTTAGCTGTCAGAAGAGCAGGGAGACAGTCCCTTGTGACTAGGGACTGTATGTGTTTGTAGTCTTAGGCATTCAATTGCAATGTGTGTGTGTGTGTGTTTGTGTGTTTTTTTGTGTGTGTATGTGTAGTCAGTCAGGTATTAAAGTGTAATGTGTGTGTCAGGAGTTGAAGTGCAGTGTGTGTGTGTGTGTGTGTGTCAGGTAGTGTCATGTGTTCAGGCACGTGGCCCTGCCTGCCTCCTGTGCTTATTGTCAGGGTGCAGAGTGCCTGGGTAGAGTAGCCTGACATTGGTTGGCATGGGGAGGCATGCCCTCTCTACCCTGCAGGGGGTCTCTAAAAAGCACATATCCCACACAAATGTCACTGTGAATCTGATCGCCATTCTATAGACACACACACACACACTGCTAGATCCCCAGCCAGAAGCCTGACACATCTCAGGGAAAGGCAAATAGAAATGCCATGATCACAACTCTGATGTAACTGCATCAC
The DNA here is from genome assembly GCF_013265735.2 of Oncorhynchus mykiss. NCBI lineage: Eukaryota > Metazoa > Chordata > Actinopteri > Salmoniformes > Salmonidae > Oncorhynchus > Oncorhynchus mykiss. The sequence goes on from NC_048579.1 coordinate 63,485,337, forward strand.
AGTTACACCGTAAAAAATCTAGCTGTTTCAACTAACTATTTTTAAGTAACTGGTTCCACAGCGTTATTTTTGTTCACTCAACTTTTCAGTCCAAGTTTTACCTGAACAACAAAAAAATGACTTGGCCCAAACTTAGCTCCAACTTGAGAAAAATTATGTGTTTGCTCAACTAGAATTATACTATACATATCTGACATGATAATTTAGACAGTCATTTTTATTCAAACATGTCCTCACCAACACTTTCTTGGTTCATGGTCGCCTGAGCTTCCTGCTAATCCAACATGTCTGTGTCAATTATCAATGAATCTGACTATTGGCTCATCATTGATTTTATTGACTTCTTTAAACAGGTTTAGTTTGTTGTCTAATGTTGCTGGGTTATATTACTCTGTTTTAACGGTACTCCTTAATCACTATGATCAATACAATCATTTTCTTAAGTGTACTTTTAACAGAGTTGAGATTTACTTTGACATGCTAAGGGTAGAAATACAGGGGAAATCAGTTATTGTCTCAGACATGGTGCCGTAGCAGGAAGTTTGGAATGCTGGGAACCAAGCGGTTGTGAGTTCAATTCCCAGGTGAGGATGTGTTGAATAATAATGATTGTGTACATGGACAATGTAATCATGTACATCAAAAAAGGTGAGATGAAAGCACTGTGTGTAATAGGTCCACAGTCTTGTTTTAGGTAAGATGTCCAAGTAATCATTTCTGGTTGAATGAACATATGAGACAATTTGAGCAAAAACATCATTATAATGTAATTATAAATGTTTACCTACAATTTCTCATGTTGGAGCTAAGTTTGGGCCAACTAAAAATGATAAGTTCAGGTAACACTTTGACCAAAAAATTTAGCAAACAAAAAAAGCCTGTGGAACCAGTTACTAAATAATATTTAGTTAATTAAAACAACTAGATATTATTTGTATTTTTTTTTTTACAGTGATACATGTTTGGACTGTGTGTATGTGTGTGATGATGTACAGTCGATTGTTTTTGTTCATCTTACCATCAGAATGATTGAAGTTGAATCAATGACTCATAAGAACTCATTCATTCAAGCATATAGTATACCCTCTAAAGTGGTAAGATCTTCAGAGGATCCAACTAAAGGATTCTAATGTTTGTGGAATTGCCTGTATGGGTGGGCTTGTGCCTTCTCCTGTGTTTGTGTTTCATAATGCTCATAAGCCGTTTATAACCTGCCATTGACAGGTTATAAGTGTGCATCCCAAATAAGTAGGGAATAGGGTCATGGCCTAACACTATTTCAGACCAGAGCCCATAATAGGGGGCCATTTTAGACAGGACATATGTGTCTCTGGGGGGAAATGTGACAGTCTGGGCTCTGGGGATAATTTGTCTGTGGACTGGTTAATGCGACCTTATTGGCTGAATGACATCTCTGACATCTTTTTCATTGGGCCGCTGACAGCTCGTCATCCTGCTGGCTCTGGGCTAATGGCCTTGGTTGGCAGATCTGCTGAGAGGGAATAGATTAGGGAGGATTCTCTCTCTCTCTGCATTAGTGTTCATTCGCTCTTCTCTGTGGGAAGCTGTCAGTCACAGCACTACTTCCTGTGCTCTCAATGGGTGTGCTTTAAAATGTCAATCCTTTGCTTCCACCAACCTGGTTTCCTCAAGGACCTTGGATCGAACTCCTCCAATGTGCTTTGAAAGGAATTGAGGAAACAAGGACAGAGGAAGCAAGGGTTTGTAGACACAGCCCATGTTTCCGCGTCACAGCGATGGTAGAGGTGCAGCTGGACCACAGTATGTGCACTAACTCCCGTTGCATTCAATTTTGCTCCATTTCCATGGTTATGGACACAATCCGTGCCCGTTTCTATGGTTATGGACACAATCTGTGTCCGTTTCTATGGTTATGGACACAATCTGTGTCCGTTTCTATGGTTATGGACACAATCCGTGTCCGTTTCTATGGTTATGGACACAATCTGTGTCCGTTTCTATGGTTATGGACACAATCCGTGTCCGTTTCTATGGTTATGGACACAATCCGTGCCCGTTTCTATGGTTATGGACACAATCTGTGTTCGTTTCTATGGTTATGGACACAATCCGTGTCCGTTTCTATGGTTACCAACTCACCATCCCTGTAAATTTCTATAGTTGATGCAACCTTGTTCATTTCCGTGGTTACAGTTTAAAGTCCCTGTCCATTTCCATGGTTATAGTTATGATTGCCCATTTCTGTGATGACAACTCAATTTCACATCCCATCTTCATGGTAATGGCTACCGTATATCTGTCCATCATATCTGTCCGTTCCAAGCCATGGCCAGAAAGCTTTGACCGAGCCCAGTCAAAAATCCCCACCCCTATGTCTTTATATCTGTTATTGGACACTACTTTCTATGAACCAATGTACTGGCCATGCAATTTAAGTAGCATTTTTGTAAATAGTATTCTGAGCAGTTGAGGCTCCTCAGAGGAGGACGGGGAGGACCCCCCAGTGAAATGTCAAAATAATAAAAATATGTGAAACACTAAAAAAGTTATCCTTTTTAGATAAAACTATACTAAACATATTCATATGTCACCAAATAATGAATTAAAACACACTGTTTTTCAATGTTTATAGTAACTTCAACAGTACTCTCTGGTATAGCACCATGGTGTAGCCAGCTAGCTTCTGTCCTCCTCTGGGTACATTGGCTGCTGTACAAACTCAGAAAAGACACACCCTTGTCCACTTACCCTCGCCTTTGGGGAGTCCCCGTCACCATCTTGGAGGACAGTCCAAATGATTACATTTGAGACAATTGTACATCCGCTAAGAAAAGTCAGTAAAAACTTAAAAACAACATCAATGGAGAAGTCAAAATACAAGGGTAAGTAAAAATGAATGCAAATAAGTTAGAAATTGTGCTACTAAGGCACATGAAGGCAAAAACACATCTCGTAAAAAGTAAAAAAAAGTTTGTTTGGTTATCTTTTGGAAATTGTAGAAATAAAACATTTTCCATCTTCAGAAGTTCCAGCTAGGCAGGCTAACAGTAGTTAGCTAATTATTTTGCTAAGTATCATACAGTAGGCGTATATTAAAAATGATATATTTAATATAAGTAGACATGCACTCATAATTGACTGTAGCACATATAAAGCACCCACAAGCTACTGGTAGCTGAAAACACAATCATTGCGAGATGACCGAGTGCCGAATTTCCTGGCAAGGTGGTCCATTTAAAAATAATTCCTTCCTCCCTCGCCCCTTGCCCTGCAAATGTATACAGTAATCGTCAGAAATTATGATACGTCATCAGAAGTGTCCACTTAATTTGAGGGCTGAGGGGATTGGGTGTCTTTTTACAAAACCTAGGAGGCTTGTAGGCTTCACCCCCTTCCATGGACCTACATGGTAATTATGACCACTTCTGGAGGATGACCTCCAACCAATCAAAGCTTTTTCAGTTAGAACTGACATGTTGTCCATTCAATCACAGGATTAGGATCAGAGAATTAACCTAGTGTGTTGTATTTGGATTGTGCCGCAAATCATTGTGGGCACGGTTATGTGTTGAGAAGTTTGGTGTAATTATTGGAAAGAGATTTGAAAAATTAGATTTGAGCATATTTTTTTGGGATATATCAAAATACAGGAGACTGAGGAAGTTGATTATAAATAGTTTTCTTGGTTTTATAACTTAATTGTTGTGTCCAGTTGGAAAGAGATTGAAAAATTATATTTGAGCATTTGTTTTTATATATCAAATTATAGGAGACTAAGGAGGTCGATTATAAATAGTTTTCTTGGTTTTATAACTTTAGTTTTGTGTCCAGTTAGTGCAATTTATTTCAAGTTGCCTTCCTGACTTCAGTAGCAAGTAGCAGAAGTTAGCTAGCTAAATTACCAGCTTGAGTGTGCAGTTTTCACTGCCAACACTACCGCTAATGTTGTTGACTTTTTGTAGAAGAACCCCGTTCATTGTCTGGGGTAGATGGAAAAGGTGCAAATTAAAACCGAACGTTGACCTCTGCCAGAGATCAGTTTCATGAAGAAGGATGAAAAGGTGAGGGCGTTCAATACTAACTGGTATCAAAAGTATAGCTGGTTAACAGGGAGCCTTTCATCAAGTCGCCTGTATTGCTGGCTGTAATATTCATATGTGTAAAAATACTGAATTATAATTGGATGCATTTTACCGCCATATCATACTGTGTTATGATTGGTTAAGACCACCCAGATGGCTAGGTCATGGTCAGTTGATCATGGTTGGAGATAAGTGAACATGCAAGTTGTAGCTAGTGTTAGGGTTGCTTCAATCGAATCTGGTATCAGGATAAGTATGACACTGAGTCACCGATTGTATACTATGTATTTTTTATTAGCTAAGCAATAAGTGGTAAATGCAATTTTCGTATATACGGGCTCTGTGTCCCACCTCGCAGGGCAAACAGAGAACTGACTTGTTCCTGACAAAGATATTATAATATACTGACAGAAGTAGTTCCTGCTACCGAGCCGGCCTGTCAGAGTAGAGACGGGGCGTGGTTTAAACTCACCCAGCCTATTGTTGATTGTTGGCGCACGAGCTGGTCCCAGCCTCCTAAGCGCTTCAGCGGTCAGTCGTTGTAGTTGTGTAGAATATCTATGCGCTCACACACTCACTACAGTTATCTCACACCTGGCTCCTGTTATCTAACAAGAGCTAGCGAGTCTTCTGAACAGTTTGTGACAGAGCTGCGTCTGCTTGTGAAATACTGTCATTATGCAAACAAGTATTGTATATGGAATGCACTCACCGCGAGTGAGAGAGAAACTTTTGAATGTTGGGTCTGAGTTAACGCTGGACAAAGCTATCGACATAGCCAGATCCCACGAGCTAGCACAGGCTCAGATGAAAAGCATTTCGCCCGGCAGCACGAGCGCATCACGTGAACAAGCAGTCAGGCAGACATCAAAGCACACCACCGGTGCACAGAGAGCGCGTTTTAGAACGGAGGGAGACATAACTCCAAAACAGAGCGACACAGACTCAAAACGCCCCAAAACATGTGGATACAAAGTGCATGGCGAACAAGGAAATTGCCCAGCTAAAGGCAAACAGTGTACTAAATGTGGTAAATGGAATTACTTTGCAAAAGTTTGCAGAGCTTACCGTGGAAAAACAGTACACACAGTGAGTGAAGATGAAATGTCAATCAAAGAGTCAAACGCTGATGAACTGTTTATTGATTCAGTGACACAGAAAAGTCAAATATCAGAGACAGAGCAAGCCTTTGCTGACATTGAGATAGGAACACAAGGCACAGAGCTACAGTTCAAACTAGACATTGGTGCACAAGTAAACATTCTTCCTCTGAATAAGTACGTACAGCCCACCACACGCAGACTGACTGGTTATGGTGGTGAACAGCACCCAGTAAAAGGCACATGCACTTTCAAATGCAAATACAAGGAAAGTGACATGATGTTGGACTTTTACATTGACACTAGAGCACCTACAGTGCTAGGTCTTAAAGCATGTTTAGACATTGACCTCATCAAGCTAGTTTTATCAGTGACAGCACCAGTAGAGGTAGAGGATTTACTGGAGGAGTTTGCTGATGTTTTTACAGGAATAGGATTATTCCCGTGAGAATGTACCATTCACCTTGACCCAGACGCAACCCCTGTGCTCTACCCACCGAGAAAGATTCCCTTTGCTCTCCGAGAAAGATTCCTATTGCTCTCTGTGCCGGTCTGAAGAAAGAGTTGGAGAGCATGGAGCAATCTGACATAGTCACCAAGGTTACAGGACCGACTGATAAACGCATTAGTGGTGGTGGAGAAACCACGCACAGGCAAGCTCCGAGTGCGTGGTCTCGACCCAAGAGACTTGAACAGTACTGCATTTTATTATTTTGTACAAAGTGTGCAAAACAAAACACTGGCCTTGCCTGCTTTTTGGAAAGTCTGAGCCTTGGGAGAAAGAGGGGTACAGTTACCTGAAGAACATTGATTATTCAGCTAAACGGCAAAACAAAGCCGGGAGCATAAATGCCCACTTCAGATTCAAGATCCTGTGAAAAAGCCGTATCGATCCTGACGAAGGTCTGCGCATTCTAACTGCGCAACACGACAAGAAAGTAAGAAGAAACAGGGATGTTCTCAAGCGGTTTATCAACACCACTGCGTTTTTGGGCATGCAAGCATTGGCTTTTAGAGGACACATCGAGAGGAAAAGTTCTGCTAACAAGCTCAACAAACAAAGAGCTTGTAGTGGTAATTGCATGTTATGATGCTTTATGTTATGTTCTGTTAATTACTGATGTCCCCTTTAAGGATGGAGCACCCTTGGTCATGCGCAGTGTTGTTCTATGTTATTCTGGTACTAACTCGTTTGAGTAAATGTGAAGCTCCTGTTCAATTGCTTGTATTCAGAGTCTTTCTTATTACATAAATAAGTACTAAGTGTTAAGACACTACAAAGGCGACGAGGATGATTACCTGCAGTGTGCATCACGAATACAGATGGAGCTCGTAGGAAGAGAGGAAGATTTTGACCCTGTAGCACAACAGCTAGCAAGCCGTGAAGACGAGGGGAGAGCTAACGAGAACGAGGCGGCAGATCAAAGACCCGTGGAGCCGGAGGTAAAGAGAATGGCTAGCATCAGGAAAATAGATGTGTTTGATGACACTCAAGAAAACTGGGCAACTTACATTGAACGACTGGAACAGTACTTCATTGCAAACGACATTGCTGATAACAAGAGAGTACCAGCATTGTTGAGTTTAATTGGCCCAAAAATGTACAGTTTGCTAACAGATCTGACTGCCCCTCTGAAGCCCTCCAATAAAACATTCACAGAGATTGTGGAGATATTGCAAAATCCCCTATCACCTAAACCACTCCTCATCGCGGAACGTTTTTGTTTCCACAACAGAGATCAGAATGAGGGGGAGGGTGTTAGTACATACGGTGCCTTGCGAAAGTATTCGGCCCCCTTGAACTTTGCCACCTTTTGCCACATTTCAGGCTTCAAGCATAAAGATATAAAACACACACACACACACACTTTTATTACCCTGGGTCCAGTGGACCCAAACACCACAGATGTAATATACTGTACATATGTATGGGGGTGCACAGTGTGCACTCAATGAACACATTTTTCTTTACATGTTCTTCACAGAAAATGAGCCAAGGCCAATGAGTCTCAGGTTGAAAAATGATTAATTGTAAACATTGAAAATGGGTCCCACAGACCCGAACACCACACAAGGGTTAATTTATTTGTATGTCTCAATAGGATTCTCGTCTTTCTTCCTTACCCTCTCTGTTTCCTCGAGGGAACGGCAAACAATATTAGAATTACACTTTGCCATGACACAATGTTGAAAACATTTGTGAGTGTGATTCAGTAACAAAGTCATGCATGCGTAGATACAGTGCCTTGCGAAAGTATTCGGCCCCCTTGAACTTTGCGACCTTTTGCCACATTTCAGGCTTCAAACATAAAGATATTAAACTGTATTTTTTTGTGAAGAATCAACAACAAGTGGGACACAATCATGAAGTGGAACGACATTTATTGGATATTTCAAACTTTTTTAACAAATCAAAAACTGAAAAATTGGGCGTGCAAAATTATTCAGCCCCCTTAAGTTAATACTTTGTAGCGCCACCTTTTGCTGCGATTACAGCTGTAAGTCGCTTGGGGTATGTCTCTATCAGTTTTGCACATCGAGAGACTGACATTTTTTCCCATTCCTCCTTGCAAAACAGCTCGAGCTCAGTGAGGTTGGATGGAGAGCATTTGTGAACAGCAGTTTTCAGTTCTTTCCACAGATTCTCGATTGGATTCAGGTCTGGACAGAGTTGAAGAAACTGCCTGAACATTGCCAGTTTGGAGAGAACCTAAATGACACATTAAGGGATAGATTTGTTTGTGGACTGAAACATGAACACATTCAGAAACGTTTGCTCACAGAATCAGATCTCACGTTTGCAAAGGCTGTTGAAATTGCTGTGACAATGGAAATCGCGACTAAAGATGCAGTTGAGTTGCAAAGTAAAATAATTTCTGACCTTTCACAAACTTCTCTGCATAAGTTTTCACGCAGCTGACAGCGCCCCCGTGTGGCCGAGAAATGCAACAGGTGTGACAGAGATGGTCACAGAGTAGAGGACTGCCATTTTAAAGACGAAATTTGTCACAAATGCAGTAGAAGGGGGCACATTCAAAGAGCATGCAGTGCAAAATTCAGTCACAACAGGAAAACTGAAAAACATTAAAGGGTCTGTGAATGCACTAGCAGAGAACAGTGGCAGTGATTCAGATGAACGATTAATTGGTACAATGGAGTTAAAAACAGTGACTTCTCCCAGCATTAGCATAATATGAGTGACACCAGATATCGAAGGCAAGCCCCTCAAAATGGAGCTGGACACAGGATCTGCAGTGTCTATAATTTCCACTACTGTCTACAATGAGCACTTGAAGGCTATCAAGCTGAAGAACACAAATGTGTTGCTGAAGACCTACTCAGGAGAGAGATTGAGCCCAATGGGGGCATTGCAGGTCAGAGTGCGGTATGGGGGGCAAACACAGCAGTTACAGCTGTATGTGGTGCCTGGAACTGGCCCCCCATTATTTGGCAGGGAATGGCTTTCAAAAATAAAGCTGAACTGGCGTGATTTGAAAATGCTCCACAAGTTCCAGTCCAAAGAGAAAGGCACAGACCAAACACTGGAACACTTGTGGAAGAAATACAACACAGTGTTCAGTGATCAGATGGGAACAGTAAAAGGCTTCACAGCCAAACTTGTACTGCGAGATGACGCAACCCCGAAATTCTGCAAAGCCAGATCTGTTCCATACTCCCTGAGTATCCTGACGAAAGTGGACAGAAGCGAATGGGCCACACCCATAGTTCCTATTGTGAAGAAAGACGGGTCTGTTAGAATGTGTGGGGACTTCAAGGTAACTGTGAATTCAATGTTGCATGTGGACCAATACCCCCTACCACGTCTGGATGACATCTTTGCTGCACTAGCTGGTGGGAAACACTTCAGTAAAATCGATCTGAAACAGGCTTACCTGCAGCTACCGGTTGAAGAGAGCTCCAAACAGTACCTGACAATAAACACACACAAAGGTCTATACAGGTATAACCGCCTGGGTTTTGGCATTGCATCGGCCCCAGCCATTTGGCAACGAACTATTGACCAGATTTTGCAAGGAATCCCAGGAACCCAATGTATCCTGGATGACATGATCATAACAGGACGCACCGACAAAGAGCACCTGGCTAACCTGGAAGAGGTCCTGAAAAGACTGAAAGAGTATGGTCTACAGGCAAACTTACAGAAGTGTGAGTTCTTCAAAGACAATATTATCTTCTGTGGACATGAAATTGACTGCAATGGATTGCACAAAACACAGGACAAAATTGAGGCAGTGGTACAGGCACCACGACCACAAAAGATCACAGAAGTGAGATCTTTCACGGGACTGATCAATTACTACAGAAAATTCCTCCCAAACCTTTCAGCAGTACTCCAGCCTCTAAATCAGCCCCTGGAAAAGAATAGGACATGGCGGTGGACAGAGCAGTGTGAAAATGCATTTCTGGAGGCAAAACGGCTCATAACATCTGAACAGGTCCTGATGCATTACGACCCTGAAATGCCAGTGAAGTTGGCTTGTGATGCGTCCCCTTATGGCTTATGGGCCATCCTTTCACACACACTGAAAGATGGGTCAGAGAGGCCAATTGCATTCGCGTCACAAACATTGAATGATGCAGAGAAAAACTATTCACAAATCGACAAAGAAGCACTGGCACTAGTGTGGGGCGTCAAGAAATTCCACCCATACCTATATGGCAAGCGTTTCACACTGGTTACAGATCACCAGCCGTTGTTTTCCATTTTCAGTCCAAAGAAAGGCATTCCGGCAATGACAGCAGCCAGGTTACAGCGATATTCCCTGTTCCTTGCCAGTCATATGTACAGTGCCTTGCGAAAGTATTCGGCCCCCTTGAACTTTGCGACCTTTTGCCACATTTCAGGCTTCAAACATAAAGATATAAAACTATATTTTTTTGTGAAGAATCAACAACAAGTGGGACACAAACATGAAGTGGAACGACATTTATTGGATATTTAAAACTTTTTTAACAAATCAAAAACTAAAAAATTGGGCCCCCTTAAGTTAATACTTTGTAGCGCCACCTTTTGCTGTGATTACAGCTGTAAGTCGCTTGGAGTATGTCTATCAGTTTTGCACATCGAGAGACTGAAATTTTTTCCCATTCCTCCTTGCAAAACAGCACGAGCTCAGTGAGGTTGGATGGAGAGCATTTGTGAACAGCAGTTTTCAGTTCTTTCCACAGATTCTCGATTGGATTCAGGTCTGGACTTTGACTTTGGCCATTCTAACACCTGGATATATTTATTTTTGAACCATTCCATTGTAGATTTTGCTTTATGTTTTGGATCATTGTCTTGTTGGAAGACAAATCTCCATCCCAGTCTCAGGTCTTTTGCAGACTCCATCAGGTTTTCTTCCAGAATGGTCCTGTATTTGGCTTCATCCATCTTCCCATCAATTTTAACCATCTTCCCTGTCCCTGCTGAAGAAAAACAGGCCCAAACCATGATGCTGCCACCACCATGTTTAAAAGTGGGGATGATGTGTTCAGGGTGATGAGCTGTGTTGCTTTTACGCCAAACATAACGTTTTGCATTGTTGCCAAAAAGTTCCATTTTGGTTTCATCTGACCAGAGCACCTTCTTCCACATGTTTGGTGTGTCTCCCAGGTGGCTTGTGGCAAACTTTAAACGACACTTTTTATGGATATCTTTAAGAAATGGCTTTCTTCTTGCCACTCTTCCATAAAGGCCAGATTTGTGCAATGTACGACTGATTGTTGTCCTATGGACAGAGTCTCCCACCTCAGCTGTAGATCTCTGCAGTTCATCCAGAGTGATCATGGGCCTCTTGGCTGCATCTCTGATCAGTCTTCTCCTTGTATGAGCTGAAAGTTTAGAGGGACGGCCAGGTCTTGGTAGATTTGCAGTGGTCTGATACTCCTTCCATTTCAATATTATCGCTTGCACAGTGCTCCTTGGGATGTTTAAAGCTTGGGAAATCTTTTTGTATCCAAATCCGGCTTTAAACTTCTTCACAACAGTATCTCGGACCTGCCTGGTGTGTTCCTTGTTCTTCATGAGGCTCTCTGCGCTTTTAACGGACCTCTGAGACTATCACAGTGCAGGTGCATTTATACGGAGACTTGATTACACACAGGTGGATTGTATTTATCATCATTAGTCATTTAGGTCAACATGGGATCATTCAGAGATCCTCACTGAACTTCTGGAGAGAGTTTGCTGCACTGAAAGTAAAGGGGCTGAATAATTTTGCACGCCCAATTTTTCAGTTTTTGATTTGTTAAAAAAGTTTGAAATATCCAATAAATGTTGTTCCACTTCATGATTGTGTCCCACTTGTTATTGATTCTTCACAAAAAAAATACAGTTTTATATCTTTATGTTTGAAGCCTGAAATGTGGCAAAAGGTCGCAAAGTTCAAGGGGGCCGAATACTTTCGCAAGGCACTGTATGACATTGAGTTTAAGCCGTCATCCCTCCACACAAATGCAGATGGATTATCCAGACTGCCATGTACAAGAGAAAGACAAAGGAGGGTGGATGCAGTGGACATGTTCCATACCGCTCAGCTCTAGGCCCTACCAGTCACAAGCACAGTTATCAAACAGGAGACAAGGAAAGATGTGACCTTGTCAAAAGTGTACACCTACACCATGTCAGGATGGCCAGCTACTGGCAGAAAGGAGATGACTCCGTATTTCCAGCGGAGAAACAAAATTACAACGTACCAAGAATGTTTGATGTGGGGAATGAGAGTCATGATACCCCAGAAATGCCAACATCTAGTATTGCAGCAACTACATGAAGGTCATGTTGGAATTGTCAAAATGAAGCTGCTCGCAAGGAGCCACTTCTGGTGGCCAGGTCTGGACCAACAGATAGAAAATATGGTGAAGAACTGTAGTGGATGTTTGGAAACCCTCCACATGCCTGCTCTTGTCCCAGTCCACCCATAGGAATGGCCCGCAGAGCCATGGCAGAGAATTCATGTGGACGACGCTGGTCCCTTTGAAAAGCACATGTTTCTGGTTATAGTTGATGCCCATTCCAAATGGCCAGAGCTGTTTTGCACTGACTCCTCCACCCTCAGCTCAGACGATAGAGTGTCTCAGAACAACGTTTGCACGCTTCGGTTTGCCGCTGCAGCTGGTAAGTGACAACACGCAAGCATTTGTAAGTGATGAGTTTAAAAGATTCATGTCAGTAAATGGAATCAAACACTCAACCTCAGCTCCGTACCACCCTGCCACCAATGGGCTGGCAGAACGCTTTGTGCAAACCCTAAAGCAAGGACTCCATGCAGCAAAACGAGACGAAGGGACTTTGCAAAAAAAACTGGCCAAGTTCCTGGCCTCCTACCGAAACACCCCACATGCCACGACAAATGAAAGCCCAGCCGCACTGATGTTCGGGAGGCCTCTCCGCACACAGCTGGACATCATGAAGCCAAACAGGCGTAATGAAGTGCTGAACAAACAAGCCAAGATGCTCTCCGGTGGCCGGGAGCGCCATCTCCAAACAGGACAGGAAGTGATGGTGCGAGACTACAGAAGAGGAGGGAAATGGACAAGAGGGACCGTACACACACAAACGGGACCCAGAACTTACCAGGTTCAAGTGAGCCCAGACATAATGTGGTGGCGTCACATTAACCAAATGCATTCCACGGAAAACAGCACAACAATTGAGAGAGAACAGGCACAGAGAGATCCTGAGAGTGACACACAGGGAACTGTAGAGGACGGTGGGGCAGTAAAAGGACCCCAGGCTGAAAGAAGGGAACGTGTTGATGAAGGTGCTGCTATAGCAGAAGCTATAATGGAACAAGCACACACTGAGGATGTTCAAGGGCCTCCAGACAATCCGATGTGTTAGCAGCAAATGCTGCCGTTAACAGTTCCCATGTGATGTTTTACCTGACTGTCTGTACTGTATATTCAAGGGCGTATTGAAAGCTTTTTAAACATTTTTAACCAGGCACAGTTCAAAGCATGTGAGTGAAATTATAATCTTCACTTAAAGTCCCTGATCTCTTGTTTTTAAATTCAAGTAGCCCCCTAGTGTAGCCTTGAGGACTCCTATCTTTCTGTTCTCAGTGTGTGTGTGTGTGTGTGTGTGTGTGTGTGTGTGACCTCTATAGATCTGGTTATTTGCCTAGCTTATTTAAAAAGTGAAACTGCCCTCAGCACTGTGTGTGTGAGAGAGAGAGGGTGTTTGTGTGTCTGACCTCTATCTGTAAATCCATATGCTTACCTCTTGTCTCTCATTTATTGAGTAAAGTTTGCCTAACAACTTTGAGTGTGTGTGTGTGTGACCTCTGTGAATCCATAATGCTCAGCACAGAGTTTATCTTATTTAAAGAGTGAAGGGGTCTGCAGGACTGGGGAACATTCTGAGATGAATTCAGCACCACCCAGAAACACATTGATTGAGATTGGTTTGGAGTACATTGCCACGCAGACTGACAGTAACACGTTCGTCAGTTATTGGGAACATATTTAAATGCTAATTACACCAACATGTTTCACCCACGCCCATACACACCAAACTATATTCATAAGGAGAGATTGTATCTTGCATGGTTGCACCTAGAGGTCGACCGATTATAATTTTTCAACGCCGATACCGATTATTGGAGGACCAAAAAACCAAAATACCGATTAATCGGCTGATTTATTTATTTATTTGTAATAATGACAATTACAACAATACTGAATGAACACTTATTTTAACTTAATATAATACATCAATAAAATCATTTTAGCCTGAAATAAATAATGAAACATGTTCAATTTGGTTTAAATAATGCAAAAACAAAGTGTTGGAGAAGAAAGTAAAAGTGCAATATGTGCCATGTAAGAAAGCTAACGTTTCAGTTCCTTGCTCAGAACATGAGAACATATGAAAGCTGGTGGTTCCTTTTAACATGAGTCTTCAATATTCCAAAGTAAGAAGTTTTAGGTTGTAGTTATTATAGGAATTATAGGACTATTTTTGTATTTCATTAACCTTTGACTATTGGATGTTCTTATAGGCACTTTAGTATTGCCAGTGTAACAGTATAGCTTCCGTCCCTCTCCTCGCTCCTAACTGGGCTCGAACCAGCAACACAACGACAACACCCACCATTGAAGCAGCGTTACCCATGCAGAGCAAGGGTAACAACTACTAGAAGGCTCAGAGCGAGTGTCTTTTGAAACTCTATTAGCGTGCGCTAACTAGCTAGCCATTTCACTTTGGTTACACCAGCCTCATCTCGGGAGTTGATAGGCTTGAAGTCATAAACAGCGCAATGCTTGACGCACAACGAAGAGCTGCTGGCAAAAGGCACAAAAGTGCTGTTTGAATGAATGTTTACACGTCTGCTTCTGCCTACCATCGCTCAGTCAGATACTTAGATGCTTGTATATTCAGTCAGATTAAATACAAAGCATGACACGCTAGATAATATCTAGTCATCAACCATGTGTAGTTAACTAGTAATTATGATTGATTGTTTTTTAAAAGATACGTTTAATGCTAGCTAGCAACTTACCTTGGCTTACTGCATTCGCGTAACAGGCAGTCTCCTTGTGGAGTGCAACGAGAGAGAGGCAGGTCGTTATTGCGTTGGACTAGTTAACTGTAATGTTGCAAGATTGGATCCACCGAGCTGACAAGGTGAAAATCTGTCGTTCTGCCCCTGAACGAGGCAGTTAACCCACCGTTCCTAGGCCGTCATTGAAAGTAAGAATGTGTTCTTAACTGACTTGCCTAGTTAAATAAAGGTATAAATAAATAAATACAAAATGTAATCGGCACATCGGCGCCCAAAAATACAGATTTCCAATTGTTATGAAAACTTGAAATCAGCCCAAATTAATCGGCCATTCCGATTAATCGGTCGACCTCTAGTTGCACCTCATATGTTTACTGATATCCTTGGAAAGGAGAAAGGTCTTGATGTGTACATAAAGGTAAAGGCCTTAGTTACATACAGCTAAATGGGATGTCTACTTTTGATCAGCGATGCCTTACCAAGAGCCTCTCACTGTTTAATGGTATGGTAGTAAAGGCTTGGTCCAGTCCATGATATCTTGATGATAGAAAATGATAATACTAACTTAAATCCTACAGTGCAGACATACTGTATGCAGTACGATGCAGTTACAAAGACTTCCCACTTTCCCTCACTCTCTCTGACAGAGCTCTTCCTCTCTCACTTCACTCACTCACTTTCTCGTTCCCTCTCTCAAACCCAAGGTTATACCGTGGTAATTAGTAGCATCGGGGGTAGCTCACTAACGAGTGATTACTTTGCTTATCTCTCGCCGAGTGATTATCGCTTTCTCCCTCTGCTGCCTGCCGCTGACTTCCTCCCTCTCTGTCCGTCTCTTCTTTGGCTCCCCTTTGCTCTCTCATTCCCAATGATCAATACAATCTAATTACCCAATATTTGTATGCTTGGTAGAGTTCCCTGTGATCCTATATCGCTACCTCTATACAAGCAAACATTATTACACTGAAGCAAAGGGGGGTGAAGCAAGGTTTAAAAAAATTATTATTTAGCTTTATTTTTCTTTAGCTGCAGGCTAGCATCTGGTGGAGGTAGGGAGACTGAGGGAGAGGTAGTGAAAGAGAGAGAGAGGCAGAGAAAGATTACGAGAGAGCGAGAGAAAACAGCTGGTGAGGTCTGGGAGTGCTGTGTGTGCAGAAACGACAGGCAAGCTGCTGACCCAGAAATCCTCTCCTTCTTTTACCCAGGACCTATAGCGGAAGCATTGCAGGGGAGGAGAGGGGCTAGCTAATCAATGTACTACTTTACTGTAGTGGTTGAATTACCTATAACCGAGGAGGGAATGTAGACTCAAGAGCTTTAAATGCTTTAAACACAGATGTGAATCAAATAAAATCAAATGTATTTATATAGCCCTTCGTACATCAGCTGATATCTCAAAGTGCTGTACAGAAACCCAGCCTAAAACCCCAAACAGCAAGCAATGCAGGTGTAGAAGCAAAAACTCCCTAGAAAGGCCAAAACCTAGGAAGAAACCTAGAGAGGAACCAGGCTATGTGTGGTGGCCAGTCCTCTTCTGGCTGTGCCGGGTGGAGATTATAACAGAACATGGCCAAGATGTTCAAATGTTCATAAATGACCAGCATGGTCCAATAATAATAAGGCAGAACAGTTGAAACTGGAGCAGCAGCACGGCCAGGTGGACTGGGGACAGCAAGGAGTCATCATGTCAGGTAGTCCTGAGGCATGGTCCTAGGACTCAGATCCTCCGAGAGAGAGAAAGAAAGAGAGAAAGAGAGAATTAGAGTGAGCACACTTAAATTCACACAGGACACCGAATAGGACAGGAGAAGTACTCCAGATATAACAAACTGACCCTAGCCCCCCGACACAAACTACTGCAGCATAAATACTGGAGGCTGAGACAGGAGGGGTCAGGAGACACTGTGGCCCCATCCGAGGACACCCCCGGACAGGGCCAAACAGGAAGGATATAACCCCACCCACTTTGCCAAAGCACAGCCCCCACACCACTAGAGGGATATCTTCAACCACCAACTTACCATCCTGAGACAAGGCTGAGTATAGCCCACAAAGATCTCCGCCACAGCACAACCCAAGGCGGGGGCGCCAACCCAACCCAGACAGGATGATCACATCAGTGACTCAACCCACTCAGGTGACGCACCCCTCCCAGGGACGGTATGAGAGAGCCCCAGTAAGCCAGTGACTCAGCCCCTGTAATAGGGTTAGAGGCAGAGAATCCCAGTGGAAAGAGGGGAACCGGCCAGGCAGAGACAGCAAGGGCGGTTCGTTGCTCCATAGCCTTTCCGTTCACCTTCCCACTCCTGGGCCAGACTACACTCAATCATATGACCCACTGAAGAGATGAGTCTTCAGTAAAGACTTAAAGGTTGAGACCGAGTTTGCGTCTCTGACATGGGTAGGCAGACCGTTCCATAAAAATGGAGCTCTATAGGAGAAAGCCCTTGCTTAGAAATTCTAGGGACAATTAGGAGGCCTGCGTCTTGTGACCGTAGCGTACATGTAGGTATGTACGGCAGGACCAAATCAGAGAGATAGGTAGGAGCAAGCCCATGTAATGCTTTGTAGGTTAGCAGTAAAACCTTGAAATCAGCCCTTGCTTTGACAGGAAGCCAGTGTAGGGAGGCTAGCACTGGAGTAATATGATCAAATTTTTTGGTTCTAGTCAGGATTCTAGCAGCCGTATTTAGCACTAACTGAAGTTTATTTAGTGCTTTATCCGGGTAGCCGGAAAGTAGAGCATTGCAGGACTCTAACCTAGAGGTGACAAAAGCATAGATAAATTTTTCTGCATCATTTTTGGACAGAAAGTTTCTCTTTTTTGCAATGTTACGTAGATGGAAAAAAGCTGTCCTTGAAATGGTCTTGATATGTTCTTCAAAAGAGAGATCAGGGTCCAGAGTAACGCCGAGCTCCTTCACAGTTTTATTTGAGGCGACTGTACAACCATTAAGATTAATTGTCAGACTCAACTGAAGATATCTTTGTTTCTTGGGACCTAGAACAAGCATCTCTGTTTTGTCCGAGTTTAAAAGTAGAAAGTTTGCAGCCATCCACTTCCTTATGTCTGGAACACATGCTTCTAGTGAGGGCAATTTTGGGGCTTCACCATGTTTCATTGAAATGTACAGCTGTGTGTCATCCGCATAGCAGTGAAAGTTAACAATATGTTTTCGAATGACATCCCCAAGAGGTAAAATATATAGTGAAAACAATAGTGGTCCTAAAACGGAACCTTGAGGAACACCAACATTTATAGTTGATTTGTCAGAGGACAAACCATTCACAGAGACAAACTGATATCTTTCCGACAGATAAGATCTAAACCAGGCCAGAACTTGTCCGTGTAGACCAATTTGGGTTTCCAATTTCTCCAAAAGAATGTGGTGATCGATGGTATCAAAAGCAGCACTAAGGTCTAGGAGCACGAGGACAGATGCAGAGCCTCAGTCTGATGCAATTAAAAGGTAATTTACCACCTTCACAAGTGCAGTCTCAATGCTATGATGGGGTCTAAAACCAGACTGAAGCATTTCGTATACATTGTTTGTCTTCAGGAAGGCAGTGAGTTGCTGCGCAACAGCCTTTTCTAAAATTTTTGAGAGGAATGGAAGATTCGATATAGGCCGATTAGTTTTTTATATTTTCTGGGTCAAGGTTTGGCTTTTTCAAGAGAGGCTTTATTACTGCCACTTTTAGTGAGTTTGGTACACATCCGGTGGATGGAGAGCCGTTTATTATGTTCAAGGGCCAAGCACAGGAAGCAGCTTGAAGGTTTAGAGGCCATGATTATTTTCATAATTGTGTCAAGAGATATAGTACTAAAACACTTGAGCGTCTCTCTTGATCCTAGGTCCTGGCAGAGTTGTGCAGACTCAGGACAACTGAGCTTTGAAGGAATACGCAGATTTAAAGAGTAGTCCGTAATTTGCTTTCTAATAATCGTGATCTTTTCCTCAAAGAAGTTCATGAATTTATCACTGCTAAGGTGAAAGCCATCCTCTCTTCGGGAATGCTGCTTTTTAGTTAGCTTTGCGACAGTATCAAAAAGGAATTTCGGATTAGTCTTATTTTCCTCAATTAAGTTAGAAAAATAGGATGATCGAGCAGCAGTAAGGGCTCTTTGGTACTGCACGGTACTGTCTTTCCAAGCTAGTCGGAAGACTTGCAGTTCGGTGTGGCGCCATTTCCGTTCCAATTTTCTGGAAGCTTGCTTCAGAGCTCGGGTATTTTCTGTGTACCAGGGAGCTAGTTTCTTATGAGAAATGGTTTTAGTTTTTAGGGGTGCAACTGCATCCAGGGTATTGCGCAAGATTAAATTGAGTTTCTCAGTTAGGTGGTTAACTGATTTTTGTCCTCTGGCGTCCTTGGGAAGACAGAGGGAATCTGGAAGGACATCAAGGAATCTTTGTGTTGTCTGTGAATTTATAGCACAACTTTTGATGTTCCTTGGTTGGGGTCTGAGCAGATTATTTGTTGCAATTGCAAACGTAATAAAATGGTGGTCCGATTGTCCAGGATCATGAGGAAAAACATTAAGATCCACAACATTTATTCCATGGGACAAAACTAGGTTCAGAGTATGACTGTGACAGTGAGTGGGTCCAGAGACATGTTGGACAAAACCCACTGAGTCGATGATGGCTCCGAAAACCTTTTGGAGTGGGTCTGTGGACTTTTCCATGTGAATATTAAAGACACTAAAGATTAGAATATTATCTGCTATGACTACAAGGTCCGATAGGAATTCAGGGACAGCTTTAAACACATGCTTTAAACACAGACCTAAGAGCTTTAAACACAGACGTAAGAGCTTTAAACACAGGCTTTAATCACAGACGTAAGAGCTTTAAACACAGGCTTTAAACACAGACGTAAGAGCTTTAAACACAGGCTTTAAACACAGACGTAAGAGCTTTAAACACAGGCTTTAAACACAGACGTAAGAGCTTTAAACACAGGCTTTAAACACAGACATTAGAGCTTTAAACACAGACGTAAGAGCTTTAAACACAGGCTTTAAACACAGACGTAAGAGCTTTAAACGCAGACCTAAGAGCTTTAAACGCAGACCTAAGAGCTTTAAACGCAGACGTGAGAGCTGTACAGTATTTGTATTGTGTTATCAGAATGGTCTAAAATTGTTTGCTTAGCTTTTACTATTTGATGTTATCACTGGTTCAGAATGTAGGCTGTGCCTCTGTTCCTTTACACAGTAGTTAATTACCTAAGCCAAACCAATACATGAAATGCAGACATTTAAACTGCCTTGTAACAATGTGATGATTGTTTACACAGCTACTCCTGCTTAATATAATTTTGACAATGAGCAGGACGTTTGTACAGCACTTACACAGGACTTCAAGTCTACTTCGTACAGCACTTACACATCACCTCAATTCTACTTTGTACAGCACTTACACAGCACCTCAACTCTACTTTGTACAGCACTTACAAATCACCTCAACTCTACTTTGTACAGCACTTACACAGCACCTCAACTCTACTTTGTACAGCACTTACACAGAACCTCAACTCAACTTTGAACTTAATTACCCCGCGGAAAAGAGGATGAAACACTGCCTCATACCAGTTCTACAGTAGTTAAGTAATTCATTATTCAATATTGAATGATTAGTGAATCCAACTTTATTAAATACTTTTGTTATTGCTTTATAGATGTTTACTGTATTTAATAGCATAGATGCAGTTTTCTCAGCAAGTCCTGTTTGATCCATCAACATTAGCTTACAGTAACATTAGCTTACATCAACATTGTCTTACAGTAAATGTGTTGTTGTAAGATGTACTGTATTATTCCAGTAGTTAGTTTGGCACTGAATGATATTAGTTAATATGATCTACATATTCTGCTTCAGTTCCAATACCTTTTTTTTTTTGTAGTTCACCTCAACATTGTCAGTGACTGCATAGGAACTGTGACTGCATAGGAACTGTGACTCCATAGGAACTGTGACTGCATAGGAACTGTGACTGCATAGGAACTGTGACTCCATAGGAACTGTGACTGCATAGGAACTGTGACTGCATAGGAACTGTGACTGCATAGGAACTGTGACTCCATAGGAACTGTGACTCCATAGGAACTGTGACTGCATAGGAACTGTGACTGCATAGGAACTGTGACTCCATAGGAACTGTGACTGCATAGGAACTGTGACTGCATAGGAACTGTGACTGCATAGGAACTGTGACTCCATAGGAACTGTGACTGCATAGGAACTGTGACTGCATAGGAACTGTGACTGCATAGGAACTGTGACTGCATAGGAACTGTGACTCCATAGGAACTGTGACTGCATAGGAACTGTGACTGCATAGGAACTGTGACTGCATAGGAACTGTGACTCCATAGGAACTGTGACTCCATAGGAACTGTGACTGCATAGGAACTTACAGTGCCTTGCGAAAGTATTCGGCCCCCTTGAACTTTGCGACCTTTTGCCACATTTCAGGCTTCAAACATAAAGATATAAAACTGTATTTTTTTGTGAAGAATCAACAACAAGTGGGACACAATCATGAAGTGGAACGACATTTATTGGATATTTCAAACTTTTTTAACAAATCAAAAACTGAAAAATTGGGCGTGCTGGATTGGGCGTGCTGGTTTGGGTCCACTGGACCCAGGGTAATAAAAGTGTGTGTGTGTGTGTGTGTGTGTGAAAACAAGTAAAAATTAAACAAAAAGGTTTGTTGTGTGTCTTCACTCTGTCCTCCTCCTCCCTGGGCCTGCTGTTTCAGCATAGCACCAAGAACCTGTCTGTGTCCCACTTTTCTCGCACTCTTTACCCCTTTGTAGTGTGTGAAACTACACAATGTCTTGCAGGAGCCTGCACAATGTTATTACAATACATTATTACAATACATTATTTTGATACTTTGTAGAAAATGCAGTATTTTCCCACACTCTACCCCAGCCAGTTGCAAATTGGTGGAGGGACACAACAAATAAATAGCTTTGCATGTGTGGCTCCTTACCACAATCAATCAGTATGGCAAAAAATAATCTCTGCTCAGAGGGACTTAGAAATATTTTTTGCAGGGAGAGGAGCTAGTGTGGAAGGAGCATCTTCAACTTTTGCAGATGAAGAATTTTCAGAATATGAAGATCATGTCTCTGTCAATTCGGAGTCTGACAGTGAGTTGGAAGAAGAGGATGAGATTGACCCTAAGGATACAAGCAGGGCCGACGCATGTGGTTACTTATGTTCAGAACAAAAAGTCTTCTATTGAACTGCTCATCCCAGACACCATCCAGAAAATCATTCTGGACTGCACTAATTTGGAGGGAAGGTGTGTTTTTGGAGAGAGATGAAAGGAGATGGACCAAACTCATTTACATGCACACTTTGGAGTTATTTTCCTTGCTGATGTTTTCAGATCCAATGGGGAATCCACAGAATCCCTGTGGGATGCAGAAACTGGCAGAGAACCTTTCAGTGCAACAATGTCTCTGGAAAACTTTATTTCCAGGATAATCCGCTTCGATAAGCGAGACACCAGACCAGCTTGGCGGCAGAGAGACAAGCTAGCTGCAATCAGGTCAGTGTGGGACAAGTGTGTGGACCGCCTTCCCCTGTTTTACAACCATGGGCCCAACGTTACTGTTGACGAGCAGGCCGCTGCCTCTTCAGACAGTACAATATAAACCTGCAAAATATGGAATCAAGATCTGGGCAGCCTGTGATGCTGCTTCGTCAAGTGTATACGGGGAAGCCAGATGAAAGAGCCCCTGAGAAGAACCAAGGGATGCAGGTTGTCCTGGATGTGACACAGGGATTCCTGGATGGCCTAAGCTGGGACAGGAGCTCCTCAAGAGGAAGCTGACGATGGTCAGAACAGTAAGAAAAAACAAGCCAAAGCTGCCACCTCAGCTGTTGAATACACAGAACAGGCCTATCAATTCCTCTAAGTTTGTGTTCATGGCCGACACGTCCCTAGTGTACTACGTGCCAAAGAAAGGCAAAAATGTAGTACTAATGAGTACGGTGCATAGGGATGTGAGAATCTGTGGCCAGGAACATAAAAAAACAGAAATCATAATGGATTACAATGCCACAAAAGGAGGGGTGGACAATTTAGACAAGCTGGTGACTGGCTACAGCTTGGACATCAGCTTGGACATCTCTTGGACATCTCAGCGTAGAACACGTTTGTCATCAGGATGGCGTTGAACCCAAATTGGAAAAGAGGGAAGCTCCAGAGGAGAAGGCTCTTTCTCGAGGAGCTGGGCAAGACATTGGTAAGACCTAAAATCCAGAGTCAACATATCTCAAGGACCCCAGCTTCTGCAGCCATCGTGAGGAGGTTTCAGGAGGATGCTGGTGCCCCATCCCCCCGACCCACAGAACCAACAACTCCAATACCGGAAGTAAGTGTGTGTGTGTGTGTGTGTGTGTGTGTGTGTGTGTGTGTGTGTGTGTGTGTGTGTGTGTCTGACTCTCCTACCTTGGCCTGTTGTAACTATAATGTGAGTAGGTGAGTGATATGTTAGTAAAATTCCTGAACTAAGTTTTTTCATCATTCTAGATTGCAGCCGGTAGCAACAACAAGAAGCGCTGTGATGTGTGTGTGGACCCAAGAAGGACAGGAAGACACAGTACACATGCATCAAGTGCAAGAAATACATTTGCAGAGTAAAACTCTGTCCCTCATGTGGTGTGTAGACCGGCCTTAATTTGTGTTCAATGGGGCTCATTTTGTCACGCCCTGATTTGTTTCACCTGTCCTTGTGCTTGTCTCCAGCCCCTTCCGGTGTCTCCCATCTTCCCTACTTATCTCCTGGGTATTTATACCTGTGTTTTCTGTCTGTCTTTGTTGTGTTACAGCATGCATTTTGTAGCTGGCCTACACACCCTATAATGTCAAAGTGAAATTATGTTTTTAGGACAAATTCATGAAAAATTAAAAGCTGAAATGTCAATAAGTATTCAACCCCTTTGTAATGGCAAGCCTATATAAGTTCCGGAGTAAGAATTTGCTTAACAAGTCACATAATAAGTTGCATGGATTCTCTGTGTGCAATAATAGTGTTTAACATGATTTTAGAATGACTACCTCATCTCTGTAACCCACATATGTAATTATCTGTAAGGTCCCTTAGTTGAATTTCAATTAATTTCAAACAAAGATTCAAACGACAAAGACCAGGGCGGTTTTCCAATGCCTCGCAAAGAAGGGCATCTGTTGGCAGACATTGAATATCCCGTTGAGCATGGTGAAGTTATTAATTACACTTTGGATGGTGTATCAATACACCCAGTCACTACAAAGATACAGATGTCCTTCCTAACTCAGTTGCTGGAGAGGAAGGAAACCGCTCAGGGATTTCACCATGAGGCCAATGGTTGGTTTAAAACAGTTACAGAGTGTAATGGCTGTTGATAGGAGAAAACTGAGGATGAATCAACAACATTGTAGTTACTCCACAATACTAACCTATATAACAGAGTGAAAAGACGGAAGCCTGTACAGAATACAAATATTCCAAAACATGCATCCTGTTTGCAACAAGGCACTAAATTAATACTGCAAAATAATTCACTTTTTGTCCTGAATACAAAGTGTTGTGTTTGGGGCAAATCCAATACAACATATTCCTGAATACCACTCTCCAAATTTCCAAGCATAGTGGTGGCTGCATCATGTTATGGGTCTTTTTTATTTATTTTTAACTAGGCAAGTCAGTTAAGAACAAATTCTTATTTACAATGACAGCCTACCAACAAACAGTGTTAACTGCCTTGTTCAGGGGAAGAAAGACAGATACCTTGGGGATTCGATCCAGCAACCTTTCGGTTACTGGCCCAACGCTCTAACCACCAGGCTACCTGCCACTTGTAATAGTAAAGGACTGGAGAGTGCTTCAGGATAAAAATAAACGGAAAGCTAAGCACACCCAAAATCATAGCTGGTTGAGTCTGCTTTTCACCAGACACCGGGAGATGAATTCACCATTCAGCAGGACAATAACCTGAAACACAAGGCCAAATATACACTGGAGTTGTTTACCAAGAAGATGTGAATGTTCCTGAGTGTCTGAGTTAGTTTTGATTTGATTCTACTTGAGAATCTATGGCAAGACGTGAAATTGGTTGTCTAAATGATCAACATCGAATTTGATGTTGCACAATCCAGTTGTGGAAAGCTCTTAGAGACTTACCCAGAAAGACTCACAGCTGTTATCGCTGCCAAAGGTGCTTTTACAAATTATTGACTCGGGGGTATGAATACTTACATGAATGAGATATTTCTGTATTTAATTAGCAATTTGCAAAAATTTCAAAAATATGTTTTCAATTTGTCATTCAGAGTTATTGTGTGTAGATGGGTGAGAAAACCCCCAGATTTAATCAATTTTGAATGCAAACTATAACACATACAGAATGTGGAATAAGTCAAGGGGTATGCATTCTTTCTGAAGGCGATGTATATTTGCAAACAGTCACACTTAAACACTTCCACAGCTAATTTCCATGGCAACACAGTCGCAGTCCATGGTCGCTGTGGTTGGTCTCTGCACATGGTCCCCCCCTATTTCTCTCTCTCTCTCTCTCTCTCTCTCTCTCTCTCCATTTGAGTGTTTTTACTCTATATATCTCTCTTCTTGTCACTCCCTGCATCTGTGGACTTCGCCCTATTCCTTAAATTCCTTCCCTCTTCTGCTTCTTCCCTCTGTATCTCTCGTCTGGTGTATTGCTGTTCCTGCATTCACACGTCTCTCCCTCTCTGCGTCTTTTGTCCTGTCACTCTCAGCTCAATCCTTGTGTGCACTGGGAACACGTTGCATCTCAGTGGAAGTCCATACCAAGCATGACTCACAATCTCCTCTCTCTCTCTCTCCCTCTCTCTCTCGCCCTCTCTCTCTCTCTCCCCTTGATCTCGCCCTCTCTTTCTCTCTCTCTCTCGCTCTCTCTCTCTCTCTCTCTCTCTCTCTCTCTCCCCTTGATCTCTCTCTCTCTCCCCTTGATCTCTCTCTCGCTCTCTCTCTGTCTCCTCATATACTGTACCTCTCCACTGTTCCCTTCACCAGCTATCTCCCCTATTTTTTCCTCTCCTCTCTTTTCTCTCTCTCTTCTTACCTCCCTCTCTCCCCAACAACTGTCTCCCACTTTTCCTCCTCCTCTATTTACTTCTCCTTTCTCTTTTCGTCTCTCATACTCTCACTCCTTTCTCTTTTCATCTCTCACTCCTTTCTCTTTTCATCTCTCACTCCTTTCTCTTTTCATCTCACTCCTTTCTCTTTTCATCTCTCACCCCTTTCTCTTTTCATCTCTCACTCCTTTCTCTTTTCATCTCTCACCCCTTTCTCTTTTCATACTCTCACTCCTTTCTCTTTTCATCTCACTCCTTTCTCTTTTCATCTCTCACTCCTTTCTCTTTTCATCTCACTCCTTTCTCTTTTCATCTCTCATCCTCTCACTCCTTTCTCTTTTCATCTCTCATCCTCTCACTCCTTTCTCTTTTCATCTCTCATCCTCTCACTCCTTTCTCTTTTCATCTCTCATCCTCTCATTCCTTTCTCTTTTCATCTCTCAGTCCTTTCTCTTTTCATCTCACTCCTTTCTCTTTTCATCTCTCTTCCTCTCACTCCTTTCTCTTTTCATCTCTCATCCTCTCACTCCCTTCTCTTTTCATCTCTCATCCTCTCACTCCTTTCTCTTTTCATCTCTCACTCCTTTCTCTTTTCATCTCACTCCTTTCTCTTTTCATCTCTCATCCTCTCATTCCTTTCTCTTTTCATCTCTCACTCCTTTCTCTTTTCATCTCACTCCTTTCTCTTTTCATCTCTCTTCCTCTCACTCCTTTCTCTTTTCATCTCTCATCCTCTCACTCCCTTCTCTTTTCATCTCTCATCCTCTCACTCCTTTCTCTTTTCATCTCTCACTCCTTTCTCTTTTCATCTCACTCCTTTCTCTTTTCATCTCTCATCCTCTCATTCCTTTCTCTTTTCATCTCTCACTCCTTTCTCTTTTCATCTCACTCCTTTCTCTTTTCATCTCTCTTCCTCTCCCTCCCTTCTCTTTTCATCTCTCTTCCTCTCACTCCTTTCTCTTTTCATCTCTCATCCTCTCACTCCCTTCTCTTTTCATCTCTCATCCTCTCACTCCTTTCTCTTTTCATCTCTCATCCTCTCACTCCTTTCTCTTTTCATCTCTCACTCCTTTCTCTTTTCATCTCTCATCCTCTCACTCCCTTCTCTTTTCATATCTCATCCTCTCACTCCTTTCTCTTTTCATCTCTCACTCCTTTCTCTTTTCATCTCACTCCTTTCTCTTTTCATCTCTCATCCTCTCATTCCTTTCTCTTTTCATCTCTCACTCCTTTCTCTTTTCATCTCACTCCTTTCTCTTTTCATCTCTCTTCCTCTCCCTCCCTTCTCTTTTCATCTCTCTTCCTCTCACTCCTTTCTCTTTTAATCTCTCTTCCTCTCACTCCTTTCTCTTTTCATCTCTCATCCTCTCACTCCCTTCTCTTTTCATCTCTCATCCTCTCACTCCTTTCTCTTTTCATCTCTCATCCTCTCACTCCTTTCTCTTTTCATCGCTCACTCCTTTCTCTTCATCTCTCACTCCTGTCTCTTCATCTCTCACTCCTTTCTCTTTTCATCTCTCACTCCTTTCTCTTTTCATCTCTCACTCCTTTCTCTTTTCATCTCTCACTCCTTTCTCTTTTCATCTCTCATTATCTCACTCCTTTCTCTTTTCATCTCACTCCTTTCTCTTCATCTCTCACTCCTTTCTCTTCATCCCTCACTCCTTTCTCTTCATCTCTCACTCCTTTCTCTTTTCATCTATCTTCCTCTCTGTCTCCCCCTTTCCCCTCCCTCCTCGCTAGGTAAGCATAACTATTTCTGGAGTGCCGTCTGAAAGATTCAGTCTGTCACCAGAATCATTTCAATGCTAATTTCCCTGGCATCTGTGATAAGTAAATTCACTCTGGCAAACACATTGTCATCAGCTTCTGAGGATTGGATTTTTCTCTCCTCTCCTCCACAGCTTGTGCATAAGGATCTGAAGCGAGGCGGGTTTGATGAACACATGCACATACACAAACACACTCACATACACAAACACACACATAAGAGTTTAGCGGGTTGGTTTGATGAACAAACAACAAACAGTGAGCACCCACCCACCACTGTCTCTCTCTATCTCTCTCTCTCTCCATCTCTGTCTCTCTCTCTCTCTCTTTCTCTCTCTCCATCTCTCCATCTCTCTCTCTCTCACTCACACACACACACAGTCTTGTACAGCTAACCTTGTGGGGACACATAATTCAGTTCCATTCAAAATCCTATTTTCCCTAACCTTAACCCAAAAACCTAACTTTAACACTAAACCTAACCCTAGCTCCTAACCCTAAAACGAACCCTCGCTCCTAACCCTAAAATTAACCCTTTAACCTTATCCCCAAACCCCTTAGAATAACATTTGACCTAGTGGGGACTAATATATATATATATATATATATATATATATATATATATATATATATTTTTTTTTATTATTCTTGTGCAGACACATGAACACACACACACACACACACACACACACACACACACACAGTGGGCAGAGGATGAAAGTCATGCTAATACATGTGTGACACAGCTGTCATTTAACACAGCCTGCTGCAAAATGTCGAATTGCCTTTCTATCGTGATTCATAAAATACATTTCTATTACGACACAGCCGTTTATACACACCCACTTTAGGCAGTGATGATTTTATGTGTCATGGCTTGGCTCACTGGAGTGTGTTTGGGCTGTTCAGAGAGAACCCTTCACTGGAGTGTGTTAGGGCTGTTCAGAAGGAACCCTTCACTGGAGTGTGTTAGGGCTGTTCAGAGAGAACCCTTCACTGGAGTGTGTTATGGCTGTTCAGAGAGAACTCTTCACTGGAGTGTGTTAGGGCTGTTCAGAGGGAACCCTTCACTGGAGTGTGTTAGGGCTGTTCAGAGGGAACCCTTCACTGGAGTGTGTTAGGGCTGTTCAGAGAGAACCCTTCACTGGAGTGTGTTAGGGCTGTTCAGAGGGAACCCTTCACTGGAGTGTGTTGTGTTGTTCAGAGAGAACCCTTCACTGGAGTGTGTTGTGTTGTTCAGAGGGAACCCTTCACTGGAGTGTGTTGTGCTGTTCAGAGAGAACCCTTCACTGGAGTGTGTTAGGGCTGTTCAGAGAGAACCCTTCACTGGAGTGTGTTAGGGCTGTTCAGAGGGAACCCTTCACTGGAGTGTGTTGTGTTGTTCAGAGAGAACCCTTCACTGGAGTGTGTTAGGGCTGTTCAGAGAGAACCCTTCACTGGAGTGTGTTAGGGCTGTTCAGAGAGAACCCTTCACTGGAGTGTGTTGTGTTGTTCAGAGGGAACCCTTCACTGGAGTGTGTTGTGTTGTTCAGAGGGAACCCTTCACTGGAGTGTGTTGTGCTGTTCAGAGAGAACCCTTCACTGGAGTGTGTTAGGGCTGTTCAGAGAGAACCCTTCACTGGAGTGTGTTAGGGCTGTTCAGAGGGAACCCTTCACTGGAGTGTGTTAGGGCTGTTCAGAGGGAACCCTTCACTGGAGTGTGTTGTGCTGTTCAGAGAGAACCCTTCACTGGAGTATGTTGTGTTGTTCAGAGGGAACCCTTCACTGGAGTGTGTTAGGGCTGTTCAGAGGGAACCCTTCACTGGAGTATGTTGTGTTGTTCAGAGGGAACCCTTCACTGGAGTGTGTTAGGGCTGTTCAGAGAGAACCCTTCACTGGAGTGTGTTGTGCTGTTCAGAGAGAACCCTTCACTGGAGTGTGTTGTGTTGTTCAGAGAGAACCCTTCACTGGAGTGTGTTAGGGCTGTTCAGAGAGAACCCTTCACTGGAGTGTGTTGTGTTGTTCAGAGAGAACCCTTCACTGGAGTGTGTTAGGGCTGTTCAGAGAGAACCCTTCACTGGATTGTGTTAGGGCTGTTCAGAGAGAACCCTTCACTGGAGTGTGTTAGGGCTGTTCAGAGGGAACCCTTCACTGGAGTGTGTTAGGGCTGTTCAGAGGGAACCCTTCACTGGAGTGTGTTGTGTTGTTCAGAGAGAACCCTTCACTGGAGTGTGTTAGGGCTGTTCAGAGAGAACCCTTCACTGGAGTGTGTTGTGTTGTTCAGAGAGAACCCTTCACTGGAGTGTGTTGTGTTGTTCAGAGAGAACCCTTCACTGGAGTGTGTTAGGGCTGTTCAGAGAGAACCCTTCACTGGAGTGTGTTGTGCCGTTCAGAGGGAACCCTTCACTGGAGTTCAGTCTTTTGGAGGAGAGTGAACAAACACTCCATATCACACACTGTTGTGTGTTTTGCAGAAAAGGGCACCTACTGGTGTGTAAGACGACACAGGTACATACTAGTGTGCATGAGCGCGCTCACAACCACATGTGCACGCAGACACACTTTCTTTGACTGTATTATGGATTAAGGAAGGCTGAAGTCTAGTGGACTTTAACAGGGTGACTGAGTGCAAGGTCAGAGTGCTCATGAGGACATGCCTGCCTGGACACACACCATTACACTGTTAACAGAGTTCACAGAGGTGCTTCTACATCTGCATGGCTTGCTGTTTGGGGTTTTAGGCTTGGTTTTTGCATAAGCACTTTGTGACATCTGCTGATGAAGAAAGGGCTTTATAAATATATTGTATTTGATTTGAAATGTACCCTTTGACAGTGCATGCTTTCATCACATGCTGAAGGCTGAAGAGCCAAGTAACCACGGGTGAGAGAGCGAGAGAGAGAGAGAGAGAGAGAGAGAGAGAGAGAGAGAGAGAGAGAGAGAGAGAGAGAGAGAGAGAGAAGGGCTTTCTATGTCATCAAAAGGAACATAAAATCCGACATACCAACTGGGAATGTCAGAGAAAATAATCGATGTGTTTGAAAGAAATGGCAGAAATGAATCAGTGAAGCAGGCTGGTGTACAAGATGGAGATGACTGCCACACGGTCAATAAGGTGGACCGTCATCTTGAAGAGAGCAGAACTGAGAATAGCACTTCCACTCAGGACACACCTGACACAAGTACATGGTTACACGTTGTGCATTTATATGGCTAAAGTCTAGGAAAGCATGCACACGCATGCATGCAGACAAGTGTACACACACACTCCCACTCCCTGGCCAACCAAAACACCTGTCCTCCTGCCTTGCCTTTCTTCTCCACTGCGTCTCCAAGGTTACCCCGGCTCAGCGCCGGGCACCTCTCTTGCTTTAATTTGTTCATCAACACAAATTAATCACACATCAGCGTGGATTGCTTATGTCAGCTGGAAATAAGTCGACTGGTTCTACCAGTGGCGCGCTGGGGATTTTTCTCCAACACGCCAGTCGGCTTAATTTGAAACTTTTTTGACAAGATCTGGGTGGGTGAAAAGCGTTGTCTCTGTTAAGTTGGCGCTGTGTACTTTGGTTGCGTTGCTCGTTCTTTTATTGCTCTCTCCCTCAGACATACACTCTCTCTATTTCATTAGCTCTCTCTCTCTCTCTATTTCATTAGCTCTCTCTCTCTATTTCATTAGTGCTCTCTTTCTCTCTCTCTCTCTCTCTATTTCATTAGCTCTCTCTCTCTCTCTCTATTTCTTTAGTGCTCTTTCTCTCTCTCTCTCTATTTCATTAGCTCTCTCTCTCTATTTCTTTAGTGCTCTCTTTCTCTCTCTCTCTCTCTCTATTTCATTATGTCTCTCTTTCTCTCTCTCTCTCTCTCTCTCTCTCTATTTCTTTAGTGCTCTCTCTCTCTCTCTCTCTATTTCATTAGCTCTCTCTCTCTCTCTCTCTCTCTCTCTCACTCTCTCTATTTCATTAGCTCTCTCTCTCTATTTCATTATCTCTCTCTCTCTCTCTCTCTCTCTCTCTATTTCATTAGCTCTCTCTCTCTCTCTCTCTCTCTCTCTCTCTCTCTCTCTCTCTCTCTCTCTCTCTCTCTCTCTCTCTCCGTGACCAGGTTTTTTTTTTAGCAGTGCCCTTTTAGCCCTTTTAGCTTTGCTCCTCTCTCCCCTGACTATCTGGTGTGTGTGTGTCCTCTTAACATTGCTCTCCCTGGCTAAAGTACTATGAGGCAGCAGGATACCACTTTAGGCTGGATACGACTGCAGGCTCTCAGTGCCATGCATCATCATTGTCAAGAGTCCTGAGTGAGTTTATAGTACATTGCCAATGCACAGGAAGACAGACAGACAGACAGACAGACAGACAGACAGACAGACAGACAGACAGACAGACAGACAGACAGACAGACAGACAGACAGACAGACAGACAGACAGACAGACAGACAGACAGACAGACAAACAAGATGGATGGAAAGCAAATTGCTGTCAAAGGCAAATAAAGTCATCTTGAACATCAACGATTGGAACGTGATGTATTTAGTGATGTTTAAAATGAGAAGGGGTCTGAAGAAAGAAAGGACATTCACATGAGCACCACAATGCCTACTCCACCCATGCTATATACCAAGGTTTTCCAGTACACCGTTTTGATCTACAACAGTAGCTATGTTGGTCTATTGTACTTCCAACAATGTGTATGCAGGTTGCTTAGGATTCAAACCTTCTCAAACAGCCTAATTCAGATTCTCAGAGGAGGTGCTTCCACAATAATGTGAATATTGGATTCTTCACACATCACACTAATCCCATTTCATTCCTTTTTCAAACTTCTTTTTAATTATAGGAAAACAAGCTTTGCTTTTATACTTACAAGACCATCATGCTTGATTGATTGAGCTGTTTTGTCTTGCAGTAATGTGGCGCCTGCCTGTATTTCCTTAAACCTTTATTTTAGCAATACTTATCACTTTATTTGGTCAGTAGGTGTCCAACATAACAACAGGTGTTTGTGTGTTGGACACAGTCACTCATATATAGAGGTCTATAGATATATAGAGGTCTATAGGTCTATAGAGCCTGTTTTCATTCCTGATCTATATAACCGTTAGCTTACCTGTGTAATATTGACCAGCTCAGAAACACTTGTTTTGCCAACATGGTCCTGTTATATCAATGGGCAGTTCATTACCTCTGTCAGATGAATATGTAGCTTAAAGTCATGTGTGTATTTGTATTTATTTTACTATAAAGATGGTGACGCTGCAATTATACACATATACAATAGGCCTATATATAAAAATACATTTGTCCTAATGATATACAGTTGAAGTCGGAAGTTTACATACACCTTAGCCAAATATATTTTTCACAATTCCTGACATTTAATCCTAGTAACAATTCCCTGTCTTAGGTCAGTTAGGATCACCAATTTATTTTAAAAATGTGAAATGTCAGAATAATAGTAGAGAGAATGATTTATTTCAGCTTTTATTTCTTTCATCACATTCCCAGTGGGTCAGAAGTTTACATTCACTCAATGAGTATTTGGTAGCATTGCCTTCAAATTATTTTCCTTGGGTCAAACGTTTTGGGTAGCCTTCCACAAGCTTCCCACAATAAGTTGGGTGTATTTTGGCCCATTCCTCCTGACAGAGCTGGTGTAACTGAGTCAGGTTTGTAGGCCTCCTTGCTCGCACAGGCTTTTTCAGTTCTGCCCACACATTCTCTATGGGATTGAGGTCAGGGCTTTGTGATGACCACTCCAGTACCTTGACTTTGTTGTCCTTAAGCCATTTTGCCACAACTTTGGAAGTTTGCTTGGGGTCATTGTCCATTTGGAACACCCATTTGCGATCAAGCTTTAACTTCCTGACTGATGTCTGAGATGTTGCTTCAATATATCCGCATCATTTTCCTTCCTCATGAAGCCATCTATTTTGTGAAGTGCACCAGTCTCTCCTGCAGCAAAGCACCCCACAACATGATGCTGCCACCCCCATGCTTCACGGTTGGGATGGTGTTCTTCAGCTTGCAAGCCTCCCCCTTTTCCTCCAAACATAACAATGGTCATTATGGCCAAAAAGTTATATTTTTGTTTCATCAGACCAGAGGACATTTCTCCAAAAAGTGAGATCTTTGACCCCATGTGCAGTTACAAACCGTAGACTGGCATTATCCGGCAGTTTTGGAGCAGTGGCTTCTACCTTGCTGTGTGGCCTTTCAGGTTCTGTCAGTATAGGACTCGTACCTGTTTCCTCCAGCATCTTCACAAGGTCCTTTGCTGTTATTCCGGGATTGATTGAGCACTTTTCGCACCAAAGTGTGTTCATCGCTAGGAAACAGAACGCGTCTCCTTCCTGAGCGGGATGACGGCTGTGTGGTCCCATAGTGTTTATACTTTCGTGCTGTTGTTTGTGCAGGTGAACGTGGTACCTTCAGGCGTTTGGAAATTGCTCCCAAGGATTATCCAGACTTGTGGAGGTCTTGGCTGATTTATTTTGATTTTCCTATGATGGCACTGAGTTTGAAGGTAGGCCTTAAAATACATCCACAGGTACACCTCCAATTGACTCAAATGATGTAAATTCAGAAGTTTCTAAAGCCATGACATAATTTTCTGGAATTTTCCAAGCTGTTTATAGGCACAGTCAACTTAGTGTATGTAAACTTCTGACCCACTGGAATTGTGATACAGTGAATTGTAAGTGAAATAATCTGTCTGTAAACAATTGTCGGGAAAAACGACTAGTGTCATGCACAAAGTAGATGTTCTAACCGACTTGCTAAAACTATAGTTTGTTAACAAGACATTTGTGGAGTGGTTGAAAAACGAGTTTTAATAAGTGTATGTAAACTTCCAACTTCAACTGTATAGGCTTTATATACAGTTGAAGTCAGAAGTGTACATACACTGTTCGTCAAACATCTCATTCCAAAATCATTGGCATTAATATGGACTTGGTCCCCCCGTTGCTGCTATAACAGTCTCCACTCTTCTGGGAAGGCTTTCTAATAGATGTTGGAACATTGCTACGAGGACTTGCTTCCATTCAGCCACAAGAGCATTAGTGAGGTTGGGCACTGATGTTGGGCGATTAGGGCTGGGTCATAGTCGGCATTCCAATTCATCCCAAAGGAGTTTTATTAGGTTGAGGGCTGGGCTCTGTGCAGGCCAGTCAAGTTCTTCCACACCTATCTCGATAAACCATTTCTGTATGTACCTCGCTGTGTGCACGAGGGTATAGTCCTGCCGAAACAGAAATGTGCCTTCCCCAAACTGTTGCCACAACGTTGGAAGCATAGCAATGCTCAGAATGTCATTGTTTACTATAGCAGTAAGATTTCCCTTCACTGGAACTAAGGGGCCGAAACCATGAAAAACAGCCCCAGAACATTATTCCTCCTCCACCAAACTTTACAGTTGGCACTATGCATTAGGGCAGGTAGCGTTCTCCTGGCATCCGCCAAACCCAAATTCATCCTTTGGACCGCCAGGTGGTGAATCGTGATCACTCCAGTGAACGTGTTTCCACTTCTCCTGAGTCCAATGGCGCGAGCTTTACACCACTCCAGCCAACTGTTCCCATTGCGAATGGTGATCTTAAGCTTGTGTGCGGCTGCTCGGCCATGGAAACCCATTTCATGAAACTCCCGACGAACAATTATTGTGCTAACGTTGCTTCCAGAGGCAGTTTGGAACTCGGTAGTGAGTGTTACAACCGAAGACAGACGATTTTTACGCACTACGCGCTTCAGCACTTGGTGGTCCCGTTCTGTGAGCTTGTGTGGCCTACCACTTTGTGGCTGAGCTGTTGTTGCTCCTAGACGTTTCTAGAAATTTGACTTGTTGGAAAGGTGGCATCCTATGACGGTGCCACATTGAATGTCACTGAGCTCTTCAGTATGGCTATTTTACTGCCAATGTTCATCTATGGAGATTGCATGGCTGTTTGCTCGATTTTATACACCAACAGGTGTGGCTGAAATAGCTGAATCCACTAATTTGAAGGGATGGCCACATACTTTTGTATAGATAGTGTAGAGTGGCAAGAAAAAGTATGTGAACCCTTTGGAATTACCTGGATTTCTGCATAAATTGGTCATCAAATTTGATTCGATCTTCATCTAGTCACAACAATAGACAAACATAGTGTGCTTAAACTAATAACACACAAATTATCGTATTTTTCTTATCTACATTGAATACATCATTTAAACATTCACAGTGTAGGTTGGAAAAAGTATGTGAACCCCTAGTCTAATGACTTCTCCAAATGCTAATTGGAGTCAGAAGCTAACCTGGAGTCCAATCAATGAGATGAGATTGGAGATGTTGGTTAGCACTGCCTTGCCCTATAAAAACACTCACAAAATTTGAGTTTGCTATTCATAAGAAGCATTGCCTGATGTGAACCATGCCTCGAACAAAAGAGATCTCAGACGACCTAAGATTAAGAATTGTTGACCTGCATAAAGCTGGAAAGGGTTACCAAAGTATCTCTAAAAGCCTTGATGTTCATCAGTCCACGGTAAGACAAATAGTCTATAAATGGAGAAATTTCAGCACTGTTGCTACTCTCCCTAGAAGTGGCCGTCTTGCAAAGATGACTGCAAGAGCACAGCAAAGAATGCTCAATGAGGTTAAGAAGAATCCTAGAGTATCAGCTAAAGACATACAGAAATGGAACATGCATGGAACATGCTAACATCTCTATTGACGAGTCTACGATATGTAAAACACTAAACAAGAATGGTGTTCATGGGAGGACACCACAGATGAAGCCACTGCTGTCCAGAAAAACATTGATGCACGTCTGAAGTTTGCAAAAGTGAACATGGATGTTCCACAGCGCTACTGGCACAATATTCTGTGGACAGAGGAAACTACAGTTGAGTTGTTTGGAAGGAACACATAACAATATGTGTGGAGAAAAAATGGCACAGCCCACCAACATCAAAACCTTATCCCAACTGTAAAGTATGGTGTAGGGAGCATCATAGTTTGGGGCTGCTTTGCTGCCTTAGGGCCTGGACAGCTTGCTATCATCGACGGAAAAATGTATTCCCAAGTTTATCAAGACATTTTGCAGGAGAATGTTAGGCTATCTGTCAATTGAAGCTCAACAGAAGTTGGGTGATGCAACAGGAAACGACCCAAAACACAGAAGTAAATCAACAACAGAATGGCTTCTAAGCCTTCTGGAGTGGCCTAGTCAGAGTCCTGACCTCAACCTGATTGAGATGCTGTGGCATGACCTCAAGAGAGCGATTCACACACCAGACATTCCAAGAATATTGCTGAACTGAAACAGGTTTGTAAAGAGGAACGGTCCAAAATTCAACAGAAGAAATTTAAAAGCACGGGGAAGCACAGCCGCGAGCTGCCCACTGACACGAGCCTACCAGACGAGCTAAATCACTATGCTCTCTTCGAGAGGCATGCATGAGAGCATCAATTGTTCCGGACGACTGTGTGATCACGCTCTCCGTAGCCGACATGAGCAAGACCTTTAAACAGGTCAACATATACATATATATCTGCGGGGCCAGATGGATAACCAGGACGTGTGCTCCGTGCATGTGCTGACCAACTGGCAGGTGTCTTCACTGACATTTTTAACATGTCCCTGATTGAGTCTGTAATACCAACATGTTTCAATCAGACCACCATAGTCTCTGTGCCCAAGAAAACAACCTGCCTAAATGACTACAGACACGCAGCACTCACGTCCATAGCCATGAAGTGCTTTGAAAGGCTTGTAACGGCTCACATCAACACCAGATCCACAGATGATGCAATCTCTATTGCACTCCACACTGCCCTTTCCCACCTGGACAAAAGGAACACATGTGAGAATGCTATTAATTTATTACAGCTCAGCGTTCAACACCATAGTACCCTCAAAGTTCATCACTAAGCTAACGGTCCTGGGACTAAACACCTCCCTCCGCAACTGGATCCTGGAATTCCTGATGGGCTGCCCCCAAGTGGTGAGGGTAGGTAGCAACATATCTGCTACGCTGATCCTCAACACTGGAGCCCCCCAGGGGTGTGTGCTCAGTCCCCTCCTGCACTCCTTGTTCACCCACGACTGCATGGCCAGGCACGACTCCAACACCACCATTAAGTTTGCAGACAACACAACAGTGGTAGGCCTGATCACCGACAACAACGAGACAGCCTATAGGGAGGAGGTCAGAGACCTGGCCGGATGGTGCCAGAATAACAACCTATCCCTCAATGTAACCAAAACTAAGGAGATGATTGTGGACTACAGGAAAAGGAGGACCAAGCACGCCCCCATTCTCATCGATGGGGCTGTAGTGGAGCAGGTTGAGAGCTTCAAGTTCCTTGGTGTCCACATCACCAACAAACTAAAATGGTCCAAACACACCCAGACAGTCGTGAAGAGGGCACAACAAAGTCTATTCCCCCTCAGGAAACTAAAAAGATTTGGCATGGGTCCTGAGATCCTCAAAAGGTTCTACAGCTGCAACAGAGAGAGCATCCTGACTGGCTGCATCACTGCCTGGTACAGCAATTGCTCGGGCTCCGACCGCAAGGCACTACAAAGGGTAGTGCGTTTGGCCCAGTACATCACTGGGGCTAAGCTGCCTGTCATCCAGGACCTCTACACCAGGCGGTATCAGAGGAAGGTCCTAAAAATTGTCAAAGACTGTTCTCTCTACTATCGCATGGCAAGTGGTACCGTAGTGCCAGGTCTAGGACAAAAAGGCTTCTCAACAGTTTTTACCCCCAAGCCATGAGACTCCTGAACAGGTAACAAATTGCTACCCTGACTATTTGCATTGTGAGACCCCCCAACCCCCCCTGCATAGTGACTTTAACCATATCTACAGTCATGGCCAACAGTTTTGAGAATGACACAAATGTTAATTTTCACAAAGTCTGCTGCCTCAGTGTCTTTAGATATTTTTGTCAGACTTTCTATGGAATACTGCAGTATAATTCCAAGCTTTTATTGACAATCACATGAAATTGATGCAAAGAGTCAATATTTGCAGTGTTGACCCTTCTTTTCCTCTTGAGGATAGACCACAAGTTCTCAATGGGATTAAGGTCTGGAGAATTTCCTGGCCATGGACCCAAAATATTGATGTTTTGTTCCCCGAGCCACTTAGTTATCACTTTTGCCTTATGGCAAGGTGCTCCATCATGCTGGAAAAGGCATTGTTCGTCACCAAACTGTTCCTGGATGGTTGAGAGAAGTTGCTCGCGGAGGATGTTGTTGGTACCATTCTTTATTCATGGCTGTGTTCTTAGGCAAAATTGTGAGTGAGCCCACTCCCTTGGCTGAGAAGCAACCCCACACATGAATGGTCTCAGGATGCTTTACTGTTGGCATGACACAGGACTGATGGTAGCGCTCACCTTGTCTTTTCCGGACATGCTTTTATCCGGATGCCCCAAATAATCGGAAAGGGGATTCATCAGAGAAAATGACTTTACCCCATTCCTCAGCAGTCCAATCCCTGTACCTTTTGCAGAATATCAGTCTGTCCCTGAT
Source organism: Oncorhynchus mykiss (assembly GCF_013265735.2). NCBI lineage: Eukaryota > Metazoa > Chordata > Actinopteri > Salmoniformes > Salmonidae > Oncorhynchus > Oncorhynchus mykiss. The sequence goes on from NC_048579.1 coordinate 63,524,395, forward strand.
GTTTTTCATGGAGTGAAGTGGCTTCTTTGCTGCCCTTCTTGACACCAGACCATCCTCCAAAGTGCAGATGCACTCACACCTGACTGCTTCCATTCCTGAGCAAGCTCTGTACTGGTGGTGCCCCGATCCCGCTGCTGAATCAACTTTAGGAGATGGTCCTGGCGCTTGCTGGACTTTCTTGGGTGCCCTGAAGCCTTCTTCACAACAATTGAAGCGCTCTCCTTGAAGTTCTTAATGAGCCGATAAATGGTTGATTTAGGTGCAATCTTACTGGCAGCAATATCCTTGCATGTGAAGCCCTTTTTGTGCAAAGCAATGATGACAGCATGTGTTTCCTTGCAGGTAACCATGGTTGACAGAGGAAGAACAATGATTCCAAGCACCACCCTCCTTTTGAAGCTTCCAGTCTGTTATTCAAACTCAATCAGCATGACAGAGTGATCTCCAGCCTTGTCCTCGTCAACACTCACACCTGTGTTAACGAGAGAATCACTGACATGATGTCAGCTGGTCCTTTTGTGGCAGGGCTGAAATGCAGTGGAAATGTTTTTTGGGGATTCAGTTCATTTGCATGGAAAAGAGGGACTTTGCAATTAATTGCAATTCATCTGATCACTCTTCATAACATTCTGGAGTATATGCAAATTGCCATTATACAAACTGAGGCAGCAGACCTTGTGAAAATTTATATTTGTGTCATTCTCAAAACTTTTGGCCACGACTGTACATGTTCATACCACCTCAATCAGCCGGACTAACCGGTGTCTTTATGTAGCCTCGCTACTTTTATAGCCTCGCTACTGTTTTACACAGTCTTTTTTACTGTTGTTTTTATTTCTTTACTTACCTAGTGTTCATTTAATACCTTTTTGCACTATTGGTGAAAGCCTGTAAGTAAGCATTTCACTGTAAGGTCTACCTGTTGTATTCAGCGCACGTGACAAATAAACTTTGATTTGATTCGAAATTCCTCCTGACTACAGAACATGTTTGGTTGAGGTTATTGCTGCCAAAGGAGGGTCAACCAGTTATTAAATCCAGGAGTTCACAAAATTTTCCCACCCTGCACTGTGAATGTTTACACAGTGTGTTCAATAAAGACATGAAAACGTATAATTGTTTGTGTGTTATTAGTTTAAGGCTGTTTGAGGTCCGTCCATTCCTGTCTGTTGATCTTTCTCCCTGTGCTCGTCCCACCTAGCCCCATTCTCTAACTTTCCCTCCATCTAATTCCCTCCTTCCTCTCCGTCCCTGTCTCTTTCTTGATCTCTTACCCTCTCTATGCTCTTTGTTCTCCTCCCTCTCTCTCCCTATAGTGTTGTTTAGCATTCCCTCTCAGGCCTGTCCACGTTGAGGACAAACTGTCAGACTCTGCCTCATAATTATTCTGCAGGGTTTCAGTATCATGCTACGTTTCCCCCTCTCAGTCCTGTCTGTTATGGCTTCAGAGCTGGCTTTGCTGAGAGACTTACACAACAGTGTGGTCGGGAAAGTGCTGACTACTTACTGGAGCCGACATGGGCTCTCTCTGTGTGTGTGTGTGTGTGTGTGTGTGTGTGAAGAACAGGGTTTAATGAAGCACTCTTAACTCAGCACATTTACTGTTGCATGGGAGACCAGGGGAAAGGCTGTCACAGTTTGCATGAATAACCCGGCAAAAGATTGCATTAGTTCCACAGCGAAATATAATAGCAGAGAAAAGAAAACGCCAATGAAATCCCCATCTTACCTACTAATCCGCATTTTATTGCCGGTCTGAGACGAGGGGTGTGTGCTGGCGAGGGGTTGTGATCTCCAGACTTGCGTGCGCACATGCAAGAACACACGCACACAAACAGACACACACACACAGAAGCATGCACACAGACGCACGCACACACGCACACATACACACACACACACACACACACACACACACACACACACACACACACACTGATCCTCAGGGCTCAGTCAGACATCTCGACAGAGGCCCAGTTCATATTTCACTGCACAGGATCAATGTGAGTGAGTTATCTAACTTTTAACTTAATTATGGAAACGGGAAATATCTTGTTTCAGAAGATGGAGATAGAGAGAGCGAGCGAGAAGGCGAGAGAGAGAGAAAATGAGAGAGGGGGAGAAAAAGTGAGATGGAGTGAGGGAGAGGAGGAGGGTGTGTTAGAGCAGATCAAAGGCAGACCACAGGCTGTCTCTGTGAGCTGATTAGTAAAGCACGCAGATTGTGACACAGAATGTGTGTGTGTTTGCATATGCATAAGCATGTCTTGGTAATCTGTCTTTATGAGCACTCCTTATCCCCTCTAGCGTATGTCACCGAGCGCCCGCTGCCCAGAGGTGGTCCAGATGGTATGACGGTTCCAGTGTAACGTCTAACGACAGGACTTAATCATAATCACTTTGGGAATATCTTTGCCTAGCCTTAGTTTTCACTTTCACTCAAACCGGTCCATTTTATAATTAGTCATAAAGCAGTAAACTGGCCAGTCATTTCTGGAGTAGGTGAAGTCAGGTGTCTTGGACTAGTGATTAGGAGGTTAGTCAGTTGTCTTGTACTAGTCATTAGGAGGTTAAGTCAGTTGTCCTGGACTAGTGATTAGGAGGTTAGTCAGTTGTCTTGTACTAGTCATTAGGAGGTTAAGTCAGTTGTCCTGGACTAGTCATTAGGAGGTTAGTCAGTTGTCTTGGACAATTCATTAGGAGGTTAGTCAGTTGCTTGGACTAGTCATTAGGAGGTTAGTCAGGTGTCTTGGACTAGTCATTAGGAGGTTAGTCAGTTGTCTTGTACTAGTCATTAGGAGGTTAAGTCAGTTGTCCTGGACTAGTCATTAGGAGGTTAGTCAGTTGTCTTGTACTAGTCATTAGGACGTTAAGTCAGTTGTCCTGGACTAGTCATTAGGAGGTTAGTCAGGTGTGTTGGACTAGTCATTCGGAGGTTTAGTCAGGTGTCTTGGACTAGTTATTAGGATTTTAGTCAGGTGGCTTGGACTAGTCATTAGGTGGTTTAGGAGGTTAGTCAGGTGTCTTGGACTAGTCGTTAGGTGGTTTAGTCAGGTGTCTTGGACTAGTCATAAGGAGGTTTAGTCAGGTGTCTTGGACTAGTCATTAGGAGGTTTAGTCAGGTGTCTTGGACTAGTCATTGGGAGGTTAGTCAGGTGTCTTGGACTATTCATTAGGATGTTTAGTCAGGTGTGTTGTACTAGTCATTCGGAGGTTTAGTCAGGTGTCTTGGACTAGTTATTAGGAGGTTAGTCAGGTGGCTTGGACTAGTCATTAGGAGGTTTAGTCAGGTGTCTTGGACTAGTCATTAGGAGGTTTAGTCAGGTGTCTTGCTCTAGTCATTAGGAGGTTAGTCAGGTGTCTTGGACTATTCATTAGGATGTTAATTCAGGTGTGTTGGACTAGTCATTCGGAGGTTTAGTCAGGTGTCTTGGACTAATTACTAGGAGGTTAGTCAGGTGTGTTGGACTAGTCATTAGGAGGTTTAGTAAGGTGTCTTGGACTATTCATTAGGAGGTTAGTCAGGTGTCTTGGACTAGTCATTAGGAGGTTTAGTCAGGTGTCTTGGACTAGTCATAAGGAGGTTTAGTCAGGTGTCTTGGACTAGTCATAAGGAGGTTTAGTCAGGTGTCTTGGACTATTCATTGGGAGGTTTAGTCAGGTGTGTTGGACTAGTCATTAGGAGGTTAGTCAGGTGTCTTGGCCTAGTTATTAGGAGGTTTAGTCAGGTGTCTTGGACTAGTCATAAGGATGTTTAGTCAGGTGTCTTGGACTAGTCATTAGGAGGTTTAGTCAGGTGTCTTGGACTAGTCATTAGGAGGTTAGTCAGGTATCTTGGACTAGTCATAAGGATGTTTAGTCAGGTGTCTTGGACTAGTCATTGGGAGGTTAAGTCTTGGACTAGTCATTAGGAGGTTAGTCAGGTGTCTTGGACTAGTCATAAGGGGATTTAGTCAGGTGTCTTGGACTAGTCATTAGGAGGTTAGTCAGGTGTCTTGGACTAGTCATTAGGAGGTTTAGTCAGGTGTCTTGGACTAGTCATTAGGAGGTTTAGTCAGGTGTCTTGGACTAGTCATTAGGAGGTTAGTCAGGTATCTTGGACTAGTCATAAGGATGTTTAGTCAGGTGTCTTGGACTAGTCATTGGGAGGTTAAGTCTTGGACTAGTCATTAGGAGGTTAGTCAGTTGTCTTGGACTAGTCATTAGGAGGTTTAGTCAGGTGTCTTGGACTAGTCATTGGGAGGTTAAGTCTTGGACTAGTCATTAGGAGGTTAGTCAGGTGTCTTGGACTAGTCATTGGGAGGTTAAGTCTTGGACTAGTCATTAGGAGGTTAGTCAGGTGTCTTGGACTAGTCATAAGGGGATTTAGTCAGGTGTCTTGGACTAGTCATTAGGAGGTTAGTCAGGTGTCTTGGACTAGTCATTAGGAGGTTTAGTCAGGTGTCTTGGACTAGTCATTAGGAGGTTTAGTCAGGTGTCTTGGACTAGTCATTAGGAGGTTAGTCAGGTATCTTGGACTAGTCATAAGGATGTTTAGTCAGGTGTCTTGGACTAGTCATTGGGAGGTTAAGTCTTGGACTAGTCATTAGGAGGTTAGTCAGTTGTCTTGGACTAGTCATAAGGAGGTTTAGTCAGGTGTCTTGGACTAGTCATTAGGAGGTTTAGTCAGGTGTCTTGGACTAGTCATTAGGAGGTTAGTCAGGTATCTTGGACTAGTCATAAGGATGTTTAGTCAGGTGTCTTGGACTAGTCATTGGGAGGTTAAGTCTTGGACTAGTCATTAGGAGGTTAGTCAGTTGTCTTGGACTAGTCATAAGGGGATTTAGTCAGGTGTCTTGGACTAGTCATTAGGAGGTTATTCAGGTGTCTTGGACTAGTCATTAGGAGGTTTAGTCAGGTGTCTTGGACTAGTCATTAGGAGGTTTAGTCAGGTGTCTTGTACTAGTCATTAGGAGGTTTAGTCAGGTGTCTTGGACTAGTCATTAGTCATCTGGCCAAGGTCACACCAGAGGTAAGGCCATCAGCTACTTGAAACAGATGCCTTCTTGTTACTAAACTGCCCCTCTAAAGGGATAGTTCACTCAAAATACAAATAGATATATAATTTCCACTGGCCTCTATGGCTTTCATAGACTTTTGCTCCAGTGAAGCCAGTGATAGTCAGAGGCAGCTACAATGTTTATTTTGCAGTAAACTTTACCTTTGGTGCTTAATCCACACGTTCAAGTACTTTGTACTCAACTAGCACACTGATTGACAGGCATGTCCAAATGGGCCCCCTAGAGAGAGAGTAAGTGTCAGGGCCCAGTTAGTTTGCGTTGTAAACACTGTGATTACAGTGAAGACGTCAACCCTTCATAAGTAATTGGACACATCATGAAGGGCAGTGATTCACAGAGTCAAACTGGGGGCATGATCTTTTTTTGGGAGCGTGAGAAAAGAACAGAGGAGGAGATGTTTTCTCTTTTGACTAATTTGTAGAAAGGGAAATAGAGAGAGGGAAGTAGAGAGAGAGAGAGACAGGGATGGGGGAGAAGAGACGGGAAGGGAGATGGGGGAATGATGGGGATGGATGGAGTAAGAGAGAGGGATGAAGAAAGAGAGAAAAGAGGGGAGACAACATTAAGAGAGAGAGGATGGAGAGTAGGAATCAGAGAGAGGGGAAATATGTTGTGTAACATTTGTGCTAGCCAGAGGAGAAGTCCGGGGGCCTGTGTTCTGTGTGTTAATAGATTCTCTCAGTGCTGTCTCCAGCTCCACTCTAAACCCCCTCTACTCCACTCTATCCCTGCATCAGGGATTTTTGTGATGCCAGCAGAGTTCTATTTAAAAAGATTCTCAAAAACATCCAGATATCTGCAGGAATACACACGCACAAACACACATGCACAAACACACACACGCACATGCACTCACACACACACACAAACAACACCTCTGACAGAATAGAAAATCAGCATCTTTTCTCACATCTCTTCAAGGGGTGTCCTTGTCACTGCCTGGGCCCAGTTTGTAGCCAAACAACATTTGAACAGCAGGAACATTGCTCCCTTGGTGTGAAGATATAGTGGCCGTAAGGCAGAGCTGTGCCCTCTGCTCTCTTTTCAAGTCCTGACTGACTGAGTGATCTTGTTGCTGCTGGAGGTCTTGGTGGGTTCAGTAGTGTCTGCAGAGATGGGTCATACACAGTTGATGGGTGATTCTTAGATGTGTTGTTTTCTATTGGGAATCACCCACAGAATAGAAAGCTTTGTGGAAACACTGTTCTTGTGTACTCCCTATTCTCCTCAAATAGTCTCGTAAAAGAAAACAAAATGGCGGAAGATAAGGTTTCAGTGCATTATACCCCATTAATTGATCCAGGGCCAGTTTGAGTTTTACACTTAATGTTATACAGATGGATGGACCGGCATAAAAATAACTGATCCCACATCAGCTTTGTCAGAGCATCGGTGGAGTTTCTCCTTGGTTGCTGGAAGAAACAATATATCTTTACTGTCTTTAGAGGGACGTTGATAGTGGTGAACGGGCTAATTTTGTTACTGTGCTCCCATCTGGGAGGAAGTGACATAATTACAGCTGGGAGGGATGGCAAGGGAGGGTGAGAGGGAGAGAGGGGGAGAGAGAGGGAGGAAAAGAGAGGGAGAGAGGAGGGGAGCGCTGGTGGTGAAGGAGGGGTGGGAGGGGTGGAACCAGTGGGAAAACATTTAAAAGTGACACTAGGGTTGAAGAGAGAGGGTAGAAGAGAGAGGGTAAAGAGAGAAGGTATAGAGAGAGAGTAAAGAGACAGGGTAATAGAGCGAGAGAGAGTAAAGTAGTAGTAGAGAGGGTAAATAGAGTAGTAGAGAGAGGGTAAATAGAGAGGGTAGAGACAGAGAGTAAAGAGACAGGGTAGTAGAGAGAGGGTAAACAGAGAGAGTAGTACAGACGGTAGTAGGGACAGGCTAAAGAGAGAAGGTAGAGAGAGTGAGTAAAGAGACAGGGTAGTGGAGAGAGGGTAGAGGGAGAGGTAAAGAAACAGAGTAGTAGAGAGAGGGTAAACAGAGACAGTAGTAGAGATGGTAGTAGATAAAGGGTAGTAGAGAGAGGGTAAAGAGAGAGGGTAGAGAGAGAGTAAAGAGACAGGGTAGTAGAGAAAGGGTAAACAGAGAGAGTAGTAGAGACTGTAGTAGAGAGAGGGTAAAGGGAGAGAGTAGGAGAGAGGGTAAAGAGAGAAGGTAGTAGAGAGAGGGTAGTAGAGGGAGGGTAGTAGAGAGAGGGAAGTAGAGAGAGGGAAGAAGTGAGGGTAGTAGATAGAGGGTAGTAGAGAGAGGGTAAAGAGAGAGGGTAGAGAGAGAGAGTCAAGAGACAGGGTAGTAGAGAGAGGGTAAATAGAGAGAGTAGAAGAGAAAGGGTGGTAGAGAGAGGGTAGTAGAGAAAGGGTAGTAGCGAGAGGGTAGTAGAGAAAGGGTAGTAGCGAGAGGGTAGTAGAGAGAGAATAGTAGAGAGAGGGTAGTAGAGAGAGGGTAGTAAAGAGAGGGAAGTAGAGAGAGGGAATAAGTGAAGGTAGTAGAGAGAGGGTAAAGAGAGAGGGTAGAGAGAGAGAGTCAAGAGACAGGGTAGTAGAGAGAGGGTAAATAGAGAAAGGGTACTAGCGAGAGGGTAGTAGAGAAAGGGTAGTAGCGAGAGGGTAGTAGAGAGAGAATAGTAGAGAGAGGGTAGTAGAGAGAGAGGGTAAAGGGAGAGGGTAGGAGAGAGGGTAAAGAGAGAAGGTAGTAGAGAGAGGGTAGTAGAGAGAGGGTAGAAGAGAGATGTTAGTAGAGAGAGGGTAGTAGAGAGAGGGAAGAAGAGAGGGTAGTAGAGAGAGGGTAGTAGAGAGAGGGAAGAAGAGAGGGTAGAAGAGAGATGGTAGTAGAGAGAGGGTAGTAGAGAGAGGGTAGTAGAGAGAGGGAAGAAGAGAGGGTAGTAGATAGAGGGTAGTAGAGAGAGGGTAAAGAGAGAGGGTAGAGAGAGAGTCAAGAGACAGGGTAGTAGAGAGAGGGTAAATAGAGAGAGTAGAAGAGAAAGGGTGGTAGAGAGAGGGTAGTAGAGAAAGGGTAGTAGCGAGAGGGTAGTAGAGAAAGGGTAGTAGCGAGAGGGTAGTAGAGAGAGAATAGTAGAGAGAGGGTAGTAGAGAGAGGGTAGTAAAGAGAGGGAAGTAGAGAGAGGGAAGAAGTGAGGGTAGTAGAGAGAGGGTAAAGAGAGAGGGTAGAGAGAGAGAGTCAAGAGACAGGGTAGTAGAGAGAGGGTAAATAGAGAAAGGGTACTAGCGAGAGGGTAGTAGAGAAAGGGTAGTAGCGAGAGGGTAGTAGAGAGAGAATAGTAGAGAGAGGGTAGTAGAGAGAGAGGGTAAAGGGAGAGGGTAGGAGAGAGGGTAAAGAGAGAAGGTAGTAGAGAGAGGGTAGTAGAGAGAGGGTAGAAGAGAGATGGTAGTAGAGAGAGGGTAGTAGAGAGAGGGAAGAAGAGAGGGTAGTAGAGAGAGGGTAGTAGAGAGAGGGAAGAAGAGAGGGTAGAAGATAGATGGTAGTAGAGAGAGGGTAGTAGAGAGAGGGAAGAAGAGAGGGAAGAAGAGAGGAAAGAAGAGAGGGTAGTAGAGAGAGGGTAGTAGAGAGAGGGTAGTAGGGAGAGGGAAGAAGAGAGGGTAGTAGAGAGAGGGTAGTGAAGAGAGGGTAGTAGAGAGAGGGTAGTAGAGAGAGGGTAGTAGAGAGAGAGAAGAAGAGAGGGTAGTAGAGAGAGGGTAGTAGAGAGGGTAGTAGAGAGAGGGAAGAATATTGGGTAGTAGAGAGAGGGTAGTAGAGAGAGGGAAGAAGAGAGGGTAGTAGAGAGAGGGGGTAGTAAAGAGAGGGTAAAGATAGAGGTTAGTAGAGAGAGGATAGAAGAGAGAGGGGGTAGTAGATTGAGGTTAAGAAGAGAGGGTAGAAGAGAGAGGGTAGAGAGTATAGAGAGGGTGGAAGAGAGAGGGCAAAGAGAGAGGATAGTAGAGAGAGGGAAGTAGAGAGAGGGAAGAAGAGAGGGTAGTAGAGAGAGGGTAAAGAGAGAGGATAGTATAGAGATGGTAGTAGAGAGAGGATAAAGGGAAAGGGTAGTAGAGAGAGGGTAAAGGGAGAGGGTAGGAGAGAGAGGGTAAAGAGAGAACGTAGTAGATAGAGCGTGGTAGAGAGAGGGTAGAAGAGAGACGGCAGTACTCTACTGCGAGGGTGAGAGAGTAGGAGAGAGAGGGTAAAGAGAGAGAGTAGAAGAGAAAGGGTGGTAGAGAGAGGGTAGTAGAGAAAGGGTAGTAGCGAGAGGGTAGTAGAGAAAGGGTAGTAGCGAGAGGGTAGTAGAGAGAGAATAGTAGAGAGAGGGTAGTAGAGAGAGGGTAGTAAAGAGAGGGAAGTAGAGAGAGGGAAGAAGTGAGGGTAGTAGAGAGAGGGTAAAGAGAGAGGGTAGAGAGAGAGAGTCAAGAGACAGGGTAGTAGAGAGAGGGTAAATAGAGAAAGGGTACTAGCGAGAGGGTAGTAGAGAAAGGGTAGTAGCGAGAGGGTAGTAGAGAGAGAATAGTAGAGAGAGGGTAGTAGAGAGAGAGGGTAAAGGGAGAGGGTAGGAGAGAGGGTAGTAGAGAGACGGTAGTAGAGAGAGGGTTGTAGAGAGAGGGTAGAAGAGAGAGGGCAGTAGAGAGGGGGTAAAGGGAGAGGTTAGTAGAGAGAGGGTAAAGAGAGAAGGTAGTAGAGAGAGGGTAGTAGAGAGAGGGTAGAAGAGAGAGGGCAGTAGAGAGAGGGTAGAAGAGAGGGTAGTAGAGAGAGGGTAGTAGAGAAAGGGTAAGGAGAGAAGGTAGTAGAGTGAAGATTGTAGAGAGAGGATAAAGGGAGAGGGTAGTAGAGATAGTTTAAAGAGGGAGTGTAGAAGAGAGGGAGAGTAGTGGAGAGGGTAGTAGAGAGAGTGTGGTAGAGATAGGGTAGTAGAGCGAGGTTAGTAGAGGGAGGGTAGAAGAGGGAGAGTAATAGAGAGGGTAGTAGAAAGAGGGTAGTCAGGCGAGGTTAATAGAGTGAGAGTTGTAGAGAGGGTAGTAGAGAGATGATATTTGAGGGGGAGGGGAGGGAGTGTAGTAGAGAGAAGGTTGTAGAGAGAGGGTAGAAGAGAGACGGTAAAGAGAGATGGTAGTAGAGAGGATAGAATAGAGAGGGTAGAAAAGGAAGAGTAGTAGAGAGAGGGTAGTATAGAGGGTAGTAGAGGGAGAGAGTAGTAGAGAGAGGGTAGTATAGAGGGTAGTAGAGAGAGGGTAGTATAGAGGGTGGTAGAGGGAGAGAGTAGTAGAGATAGAGGGTAGTATAGAGAGGGTAGTAGAGAGTGTAAAGAGAGATTGTTGTAGAGAGAGGGTATAGAGAGAGGGTAGCAGAGAGAAGGTTGTAGAGAGAGGATATAGAGAGAGGGTAGTAGAGAGAGGGTCAGAGAGAGGGTAGAAAATAGAGGGTAGAAAATAGAGGGTAAAGAGAGAGGATAGTAGAGAGAGGGTAGTAGAGAGAGGATAGAAGAGAGTGGGTCGTAAAGAGAGGTTAGTAGAGAGAGGATATAGAGAGAGGGTGGTAGAGAGAGGGTAAATAGAGAGGGTAGTAGAGAGGGTAAATAGGGAGGGTAGTAGAGAGCGGGTCGTAGAGGGAGGGTAGTAGAGAGAGGGTCATAGAGGGAGGGTAGTAGAGAGAAGGTAGAAAAGAGAGGGGGCGGAGAGAGGGTAAAGAAAGAGGATAAAAAAGAGAGGGTAGTAGAGTGAGGTTAGTGGAGAGAGAGTAGTGGAGAGAGGGTAATAGAGAGGGGGTTTTAGAGAGAGAGTTTTAGAGAGAGGGTAGTAGAGAGAGTGTAGAGAAGAGAGGATGGAAGAGACACATGGGTAAATTGAGAGACGAAAAACAGAGAGAAAGAGAAAGCAAAAGATGGAGAGTTTTGGAGTTGTCTTCTGCTGCAAAGTGAGTCTGATGTTGCCTAGCTGCAGGCTATCACAGTATGTGGGCCTGACTGATGGAGGTCCCACTGTCCTGTGCTAGACTGTCAAACACACACAACAATTTAGGACCCTCCTCTCCCTCAAACGTTACCATCCCTAATATCTGAAGTCTGAGCTGCGTTTTAAAATCTCTGCCAACTAAACTGTGAAGTCTGTGTTGTCAACATTGTGTAGGCCTATAGGATACAGTGTTGTTCTGTGTTTGTAAGGCTGCCGTGGTCTTGGGTGCCGAGAGTATTGGAGATGTGTGGATCCCCTGTTGTGTTGCGGCTCCACTCTGCCCCGCGGATGTTTAACCAACCCTGGAGCTCCTTACTCCCAGAGGAAGCGAGCTGCGCCCAATCAGAAGGCGGTGTGAATACCAACATGCAAACAAACAGCAGCTGCCAAAGTCAGGCTTCCTACTAATTAGAGAGAGAGAGGCACAGAGAGACACACTTTAACCATTTGTACATTGTTACAACACTGTATACACTGTAAACCCCCTCTCTCTAAAACCCCCTCTCTCTCTATATATATATAATATGACATTTGCAATGTCTTTATTGTTTTGAAACTTCTGTATGTGTAATATTTACTGTTAATTTTTATTGTTTATTTCACTTTTGTATATTATCTACCTCACTTGCTTTGGCAATGTTAACACATGTTTCCCATGCCAATAAAGCCCATTCAATTGAATTGAAATGAATTGAATTGAATTGAAATTAATTAAATTGAATTGAATTGAATTGACACACAGAGAGAGACAGAGAATGATAGAAAGAGAGACACAGAGAGAGAGAGAGACAGAGAGTGACAGAGATATGTGTGTGTGTCTGTGGAAGTGTTGTGGGAATTGTGTTGGGATGTTTTCCACGCTCCCGCTCACGGGAATCTGTGTGTGTGTGTGTTTTGTAATGTATTCACCAGTGGCAGATTCCTCATTCCAGTATTTAGTCAGACGTCACAGCGTGTCTGTGCTAGCCCTCCTAATGTGGGTCATTTTCACTCTCCTTTGGGTTTCATGGGGGTTCTTGTGGAAACACAGATAAACACAGCTGCAGTTAAAATTCACATCTGCTAATGTTTTCCTGAGAGGGATTTGGCACTTGACTGAAAGGCCCTTGTTGCCTGGCTGGCAGCATTATAACAGACGTCCAAAAATATACTGTTTCAAACCTCTAACTGTTTCTAAACCTTTGACTGTTTCTAAACCTCTGACTGTTTATTAACCTCTGACTGTTTCTAAACCTCTGACAGTTTCTAAACCTCTGACTGTTTCTAAACCTCTGACTGTTTCTAACCCTCTGACTATTTATTAACCTCTGACTGTTTCTAAACCTCTGACTGTTTCTAAACCTGTGACTGTTTCTAAACCTCTGACTGTTTCTAAACCTCTGACTGTTTCTAAACCTGTGACTGTTTCGAACCATCTGACTGTTTCTAAACCTCTGACTGTTTCTAACCCTCTGACTGTTTCTAACCCTCTGACTGTTTCTAAACCTCTGACTGTTTCTAACCCTCTGACTGTTTCTAAACCTCTGACTGTTTCTAAACCTGTGACTGTTTCTAACCCTCTGACTGTTTCTAAACCTCTGACTGTTTCTAAACCTCTGACTGTTTCTAAACCTGTGACTGTTTCTAACCCTCTGACTGTTTCTAAACCTCTGACTGTTTCTAAACCTCTGACTGTTTCTAACCCTCTGACTGTTTCTAAACCTCTGACTGTTTCTAACCCTCTGACTGTTTCTAAACCTCTGACTGTTTCTAAACCTGTGACTGTTTCTAAACCTCTGACTGTTTCTAACCCTCTGACTGTTTCTAAACCTCTGACTGTTTCTAAACCTCTGACTGTTTCTAACCCTCTGACTGTTTCTAAACCTTTGACTGTTTCTAAACCTCTGACTGTTTCTAAACCTCTGACTGTTTCTAAACCTCTGACTGTTTCTAAACCTGTGACTGTTTCTAACCCTCTGACTGTTTCTAAACCTCTGACTGTTTCTAACCCTCTGACTGTTTCTAAACCTCTGACTGTTTCTAAACCTGTGACTGTTTCTAAACCTCTGACTGTTTCTAAACCTCTGACTGTTTCTAAACCTCTGACTGTTTCAAAACCTGTGACTGTTTCTAACACTCTGACTGTTTCTAAACCTTTGACTGTTTCTAAACCTCTGACTGTTTCTAACCCTCTGACTGTTTCTAAACCTCTGACTGTTTCTAAACCTCTGACTGTTTCTAACCCTCTGACTGTTTCTAAACCTCTGACTGTTTCTAAACCTCTGACTGTTTCTAACCCTCTGACTGTTTCTAAACCTCTGACAGTTTCGAACCCTCTGACTGTTTCTAAACCTGTGACTGTTTCTAACCCTCTGACTGTTTCTAATACCTTTGACTGTTTCTAACCCTCTGACTGTTTCTGAACCTCTGCCTGTTTCTAACCCTCTGACTGTTTCTAAACCTCTGACTGTCTCTAAACCTCTGACTGTTTCTAACCCTCTGACTGTTTCTAAACCTCTGACTGTTTCTAAACCTGACTCGGACTGTTTCTAACTCTCTGACTTTTTCTAAACCTCTGACAGTTTCTAAACCTCTGACTGTTTCTTAACCTCTGACTGTTTCTAACCCTCTGACTGTTTCTAAACCTCTGACTGTTTCTTAACCTCTGACTGTTTCTAAACCTCTGACTGTTTCTAAACCTCTGACTGTTTCCAAACCTGACTCGGACTGTTTCTAACCCTCTGACTGTTTCTAAATCTCTGACTGTTTCTAAACCTCTGACTGTTTCTAAACCTCTGACAGTTTCTAAACCTCTGACAGTTTCTAAACCTCTGACTGTTTCTAACCCTCTGACTGTTTCTAAACCTTTGACTGTTTCTAACCCTCTGACTGTTTCTAAACCTCTGACTGTTTCTAATCCTCTGACTGTTTCCAAACCTCTGACTGTTTCTAAACCTCTGACTGTTTCTAACCCTCTGACTGTTTCTAAACCTCTGACTGTTTCTAACCCTCTGACTGTTTCTAAACCTTTGACTGTTTCTAAACCTCTGACTGTTTCTAAACCTCTGACTGTTTCTAAACCTCTGACTGTTTCTAAACCTGTGACTGTTTCTAACCCTCTGACTGTTTCTAAACCTCTGACTGTTTCTAACCCTCTGACTGTTTCTAAACCTCTGACTGTTTCTAAACCTGTGACTGTTTCTAAACCTCTGACTGTTTCTAAACCTCTGACTGTTTCTAAACCTCTGACTGTTTCTAAACCTCTGACTGTTTCTAAACCTGTGACTGTTTCTAACCCTCTGACTGTTTCTAAACCTTTGACTGTTTCTAAACCTCTGACTGTTTCTAACCCTCTGACTGTTTCTAAACCTCTGACTGTTTCTAAACCTCTGACTGTTTCTAACCCTCTGACTGTTTCTAAACCTCTGACTGTTTCTAAACCTCTGACTGTTTCTAACCCTCTGACTGTTTCTAAACCTCTGACAGTTTCGAACCCTCTGACTGTTTCTAAACCTGTGACTGTTTCTAACCCTCTGACTGTTTCTAATACCTTTGACTGTTTCTAACCCTCTGACTGTTTCTGAACCTCTGCCTGTTTCTAACCCTCTGACTGTTTCTAACCCTCTGACTGTTTCTAAACCTCTGACTGTTTCTAAACCTGACTCGGACTGTTTCTAACTCTCTGACTTTTTCTAAACCTCTGACAGTTTCTAAACCTCTGACTGTTTCTTAACCTCTGACTGTTTCTAACCCTCTGACTGTTTCTAAACCTCTAACTGTTTCTTAACCTTTGACTGTTTCTAAACCTCTGACTGTTTCTAAACCTCTGACTGTTTCTAAACCTGACTCGGACTGTTTCTAACCCTCTGACTGTTTCTAAATCTCTGACTGTTTCTAAACCTCTGACTGTTTCTAAACCTCTGACAGTTTCTAAACCTCTGACAGTTTCTAAACCTCTGACTGTTTCTAACCCTCTGACTGTTTCTAAACCTTTGACTGTTTCTAACCCTCTGACTGTTTCTAAACCTCTGACTGTTTCTAATACCTTTGACTGTTTCTAACCCTCTGACTGTTTCTGAACCTCTGCCTGTTTCTATCCCTCTGACTGTTTCTAAACCTCTGACTGTCTCTAAACCTCTGACTGTTTCTAACCCTCTGACTGTTTCTAAACCTCTGACTGTTTCTAAACCTGACTCGGACTGTTTCTAACTCTCTGACTTTTTCTAAACCTCTGACAGTTTCTAAACCTCTGACTGTTTCTTAACCTCTGACTGTTTCTAACCCTCTGACTGTTTCTAAACCTCTGACTGTTTCTTAACCTCTGACTGTTTCTAAACCTCTGACTGTTTCTAAACCTCTGACTGTTTCTAAACCTGACTCGGACTGTTTCTAACCCTCTGACTGTTTCAAAATATCTGACTGTTTCTAAACCTCTGACTGTTTCTAAACCTCTGACAGTTTCTAAACCTCTGACAGTTTCTAAACCTCTGACTGTTTCTAACCCTCTGACTGTTTCTAAACCTTTGACTGTTTCTAACCCTCTGACTGTTTCTAACCCTCTGACTGTTTCTAAACCTTTGACTGTTTCTAAACCTCTGACTGTTTCTAACCCTCTGACTGTTTCTAAACCTCTGACTGTTTCTAAACCTCTGACTGTTTCTAACCCTCTGACTGTTTCTAAACCTCTGACAGTTTCTAAACCTCTGACTGTTTCTAAACCTGACTCGGACTGTTTCTAACCCTCTGACTTTTTCTAAACCTCTGACAGTATCTAAACCTCTGACTGTTTCTAAACCTCTGACTGTTTATTAACCTCTGACTGTTTCTAACCCTCTGACTGTTTCTAAACCTCTGACTGTTTCTTAACCTCTGACTGTTTCTAAACCTCTGACTGTTTATTAACCTCTGACTGTTTCTAACCCTCTGACTGTTTCTAAACCTCTGACTGTTTCTTAACCTCTGACTGTTTCTAAACCTCTGACTGTTTCTAACCCTCTGACTGTTTCTAAACCTCTGACTGTTTCTAACCCTCTGACTGTTTCTAAACCTCTGACTGTTTCTAAACCTGTGACTGTTTCTAAACCTCTGACTGTTTCTAACCCTCTGACTGTTTCTAAACCTCTGACTGTTTCTAAACCTCTGACTGTTTCTAACCCTCTGACTATTTCTAAACCTTTGACTGTTTCAAAACCTCTGACTGTTTCTAAACCTCTGACTGTTTCTAAACCTCTGACTGTTTCTAAACCTGTGACTGTTTCTAACCCTCTGACTGTTTCTAAACCTCTGACTGTTTCTAACCCTCTGACTGTTTCTAAACCTCTGACTGTTTCTAAACCTGTGACTGTTTCTAAACCTCTGACTGTTTCTAAACCTCTGACTGTTTCTAAACCTGTGACTGTTTCTAAACCTCTGACTGTTTCTAAACCTGTGACTGTTTCTAACCCTCTGACTGTTTCTAAACACTTTGACTGTTTCTAACCTCTGACTGTTTCTAACCCTCTGACTGTTTCTAACTCTGACTGTTTCTAACCCTTCTGACTGTTTCTAAACCCTCTGACTGTTTCTAAACCTCTGACTGTTTCTAACCCTCTGACTGTTTCTAAACCTCTGACAGTTTCTAAACCTCTGACTGTTTCTAACCTGACTCGGACTGTTTCTAACCCTCTGACTTTTTCTAACCTCTGACATTATCTAAACCTCTGACTGTTTCTAAACCTCTGACTGTTTATTAACCTCTGGACTGTTTCTAACCTCTGACTTGTTTCTAAACCTCTGACTGTTTCTTAACCTCTGACTGTTTCTAAACCTCTGACTGTTTATTAACCTCTGACTGTTTCTAACCCTCTGACTGTTTTCTAAACCTCTGACTGTTTTCTTAACCTCTGACTGTTTCTAACCTCTGACTGTTTCTAACCCTCTGACTGTTTCTAACCTCTGACTGTTTCTAACCCTCTGACTGTTTCTAAACCTCTGACTGTTTCTAAACCTCTGACTGTTTCTAACCCTCTGACTGTTTCTAAACTCTGAACAGTTATTCGAAACCCTCTGACTGTTTCTAAACCTTGAACTGTTTCTAACCCTCCTGACTGTTTCTAATACCTTTGACTGTTCTAAACCTGTGACTGTTTCTAACCCTCTGACTGTTTCTAATACCTTTGACTGTTTCTAACCCTCTGACTGTTTCTGAACCTCTGCCTGTTTCTAACCCTCTGACTGTTTCTAAACCTCTGACTGTCTCTAAACCTCTGACTGTTTCTAACCCTCTGACTGTTTCTAAACCTCTGACTGTTTCTAAACCTGACTCGGACTGTTTCTAACTCTCTGACTTTTTCTAAACCTCTGACAGTTTCTAAACCTCTGACTGTTTCTTAACCTCTGACTGTTTCTAACCCTCTGACTGTTTCTAAACCTCTGACTGTTCTTAACCTCTGACTGTTTCTAAACCTCTGACTGTTTCTAAACCTCTGACTGTTTCTAAACCTCTGACAGTTTCTAACCTCTGACAGTTTCTAAACCTCTGACTGTTTCTAACCCTCTGACTGTTTCTAAACCTTTGACTGTTTCTAACCCTCTGACTGTTTCTAACCCTCTGACTGTTTCTAAACCTTTGACTGTTTCTAAACCTCTGACTGTTTCTAACCCTCTGACTGTTTCTAAACCTCTGACTGTTTCTAAACCTCTGACTGTTTCTAACCCTCTGACTGTTTCTAAACCTCTGACAGTTTCTAAACCTCTGACTGTTTCTAAACCTGACTCGGACTGTTTCTAACCCTCTGACTGTTTCTAAATCTCTGACTGTTTCTAAACCTCTGACTGTTTCTAAACCTCTGACAGTTTCTAAACCTCTGACAGTTTCTAAACCTCTGACTGTTTCTAACCCTCTGACTGTTTCTAAACCTTTGACTGTTTCTAACCCTCTGACTGTTTCTAACCCTCTGACTGTTTCTAAACCTTTGACTGTTTCTAAACCTCTTGACTGTTTCTAAAACCTCTGACTGTTTCTAACCTCTGACAGTTTCTAAACCTCTGACAGTTTCTAAAACCTCTGACTGTTTCTAACCCTCTGACTGTTTCTAAACCTTTGACTGTTTCTAACCCTCTGACTGTTTCTAACCCTCTGACTGTTTCTAAACCTTTGACTGTTTCTAAACCTCTGACTGTTTCTAACCCTCTGACTGTTTCTAAACCTCTGACTGTTTCTAAACCTCTGACTGTTTCTAACCCTCTGACTGTTTCTAAACCTCTGACAGTTTCTAAACCTCTGACTGTTTCTAAACCTGACTCGGACTGTTTCTAACCCTCTGACTGTTTCTAAATCTCTGACTGTTTCTAAACCTCTGACTGTTTCTAAACCTCTGACAGTTTCTAAGACCTCTGACAGGTTCTAAACCTCTGACTAGTTTCTAACCTCTGACTGTTTCTAAACCTCTGACTGTTTCTAAACCTCTGACAGTTTCTAAACCTCTTGACTGTTTCTAAACCCTCTGACTGTTTCTAACCCTCTGACTGTTTCTAAACCTTTGACTGTTTCTAAACCTTGACTGTTACCTCGTGATGTTATTAACCTCTGACTGTTTCTAACCCTCTGACTGTTTCTAAACCTCTGAGCCTGGTTTTCTTAACCTCTGACTGTTTCTAAACCTCTGACTGTTTCTAACCCTCTGACTGTTTCTAAACCTCTGACTGTTCTAACCCTCTGACTGTTTCTAAACCTCTGACTGTTTCTAAACCTCTGACTGTTTCTAACCCTCTGACTGTTTCTAAACCTCTGACAGTTTCGAACCCTCTGACTGTTTCTAAACCTGTGACTGTTTCTAACCCTCTGACTGTTTCTAATACCTTTGACTGTTTCTAACCCTCTGACTGTTTCTGAACCTCTGCCTGTTTCTAACCCTCTGACTGTTTCTAAACCTCTGACTGTCTCTAAACCTCTGACTGTTTCTAACCCTCTGACTGTTTCTAAACCTCTGACTGTTTCTAAACCTGACTCGGACTGTTTCTAACTCTCTGACTTTTTCTAAACCTCTGACAGTTTCTAAACCTCTGACTGTTTCTTAACCTCTGACTGTTTCTAACCCTCTGACTGTTTCTAAACCTCTGACTGTTTCTTAACCTCTGACTGTTTCTAAACCTCTGACTGTTTCTAAACCTCTGACTGTTTCTAAACCTCTGACAGTTTCTAAACCTCTGACAGTTTCTAAACCTCTGACTGTTTCTAACCCTCTGACTGTTTCTAAACCTTTGACTGTTTCTAACCCTCTGACTGTTTCTAACCCTCTGACTGTTTCTAAACCTTTGACTGTTTCTAAACCTCTGACTGTTTCTAACCCTCTGACTGTTTCTAAACCTCTGACTGTTTCTAAACCTCTGACTGTTTCTAACCCTCTGACTGTTTCTAAACCTCTGACAGTTTCTAAACCTCTGACTGTTTCTAAACCTGACTCGGACTGTTTCTAACCCTCTGACTGTTTCTAAATCTCTGACTGTTTCTAAACCTCTGACTGTTTCTAAACCTCTGACAGTTTCTAAACCTCTGACAGTTTCTAAACCTCTGACTGTTTCTAACCCTCTGACTGTTTCTAAACCTTTGACTGTTTCTAACCCTCTGACTGTTTCTAACCCTCTGACTGTTTCTAAACCTTTGACTGTTTCTAAACCTCTGACTGTTTCTAACCCTCTGACTGTTTCTAAACCTCTGACTGTTTCTAAACCTCTGACTGTTTCTAACCCTCTGACTGTTTCTAAACCTCTGACAGTTTCTAAACCTCTGACTGTTTCTAAACCTGACTCGGACTGTTTCTAACCCTCTGACTTTTTCTAAACCTCTGACAGTATCTAAACCTCTGACTGTTTCTAAACCTCTGACTGTTTATTAACCTCTGACTGTTTCTAACCCTCTGACTGTTTCTAAACCTCTGACTGTTTCTTAACCTCTGACTGTTTCTAAACCTCTGACTGTTTATTAACCTCTGACTGTTTCTAACCCTCTGACTGTTTCTAAACCTCTGACTGTTTCTTAACCTCTGACTGTTTCTAACCCTCTGACTGTTTCTAAACCTCTGACTGTTTCTTAACCTCTGACTGTTTCTAAACCTCTGACTGTTTCTAACCCTCTGACTGTTTCTAAACCTCTGACTGTTTCTAACCCTCTGACTGTTTCTAAACCTCTGACTGTTTCTAAACCTGTGACTGTTTCTAAACCTCTGACTGTTTCTAACCCTCTGACTGTTTCTAAACCTCTGACTGTTTCTAAACCTCTGACTGTTTCTAACCCTCTGACTATTTCTAAACCTTTGACTGTTTCAAAACCTCTGACTGTTTCTAAACCTCTGACTGTTTCTAAACCTCTGACTGTTTCTAAACCTGTGACTGTTTCTAACCCTCTGACTGTTTCTAAACCTCTGACTGTTTCTAACCCTCTGACTGTTTCTAAACCTCTGACTGTTTCTAAACCTGTGACTGTTTCTAAACCTCTGACTGTTTCTAAACCTCTGACTGTTTCTAAACCTGTGACTGTTTCTAAACCTCTGACTGTTTCTAAACCTGTGACTGTTTCTAACCCTCTGACTGTTTCTAAACCTTTGACTGTTTCTAAACCTCTGACTGTTTCTAACCCTCTGACTGTTTCTAAACCTCTGACTGTTTCTAACCCTCTGACTGTTTCTAAACCTCTGACTGTTTCTAAACCTCTGACTGTTTCTAACCCTCTGACTGTTTCTAAACCTCTGACAGTTTCTAAACCTCTGACTGTTTCTAAACCTGACTCGGACTGTTTCTAACCCTCTGACTTTTTCTAAACCTCTGACAGTATCTAAACCTCTGACTGTTTCTAAACCTCTGACTGTTTATTAACCTCTGACTGTTTCTAACCCTCTGACTGTTTCTAAACCTCTGACTGTTTCTTAACCTCTGACTGTTTCTAAACCTCTGACTGTTTATTAACCTCTGACTGTTTCTAACCCTCTGACTGTTTCTAAACCTCTGACTGTTTCTTAACCTCTGACTGTTTCTAAACCTCTGACTGTTTCTAACCCTCTGACTGTTTCTAAACCTCTGACTGTTTCTAACCCTCTGACTGTTTCTAAACCTCTGACTGTTTCTAAACCTCTGACTGTTTCTAACCCTCTGACTGTTTCTAAACCTCTGACAGTTTCGAACCCTCTGACTGTTTCTAAACCTGTGACTGTTTCTAACCCTCTGACTGTTTCTAATACCTTTGACTGTTTCTAACCCTCTGACTGTTTCTGAACCTCTGCCTGTTTCTAACCCTCTGACTGTTTCTAAACCTCTGACTGTCTCTAAACCTCTGACTGTTTCTAACCCTCTGACTGTTTCTAAACCTCTGACTGTTTCTAAACCTGACTCGGACTGTTTCTAACTCTCTGACTTTTTCTAAACCTCTGACAGTTTCTAAACCTCTGACTGTTTCTTAACCTCTGACTGTTTCTAACCCTCTGACTGTTTCTAAACCTCTGACTGTTTCTTAACCTCTGACTGTTTCTAAACCTCTGACTGTTTCTAAACCTCTGACTGTTTCTAAACCTCTGACAGTTTCTAAACCTCTGACAGTTTCTAAACCTCTGACTGTTTCTAACCCTCTGACTGTTTCTAAACCTTTGACTGTTTCTAACCCTCTGACTGTTTCTAACCCTCTGACTGTTTCTAAACCTTTGACTGTTTCTAAACCTCTGACTGTTTCTAACCCTCTGACTGTTTCTAAACCTCTGACTGTTTCTAAACCTCTGACTGTTTCTAACCCTCTGACTGTTTCTAAACCTCTGACAGTTTCTAAACCTCTGACTGTTTCTAAACCTGACTCGGACTGTTTCTAACCCTCTGACTGTTTCTAAATCTCTGACTGTTTCTAAACCTCTGACTGTTTCTAAACCTCTGACAGTTTCTAAACCTCTGACAGTTTCTAAACCTCTGACTGTTTCTAACCCTCTGACTGTTTCTAAACCTTTGACTGTTTCTAACCCTCTGACTGTTTCTAACCCTCTGACTGTTTCTAAACCTTTGACTGTTTCTAAACCTCTGACTGTTTCTAACCCTCTGACTGTTTCTAAACCTCTGACTGTTTCTAAACCTCTGACTGTTTCTAACCCTCTGACTGTTTCTAAACCTCTGACAGTTTCTAAACCTCTGACTGTTTCTAAACCTGACTCGGACTGTTTCTAACCCTCTGACTTTTTCTAAACCTCTGACAGTATCTAAACCTCTGACTGTTTCTAAACCTCTGACTGTTTATTAACCTCTGACTGTTTCTAACCCTCTGACTGTTTCTAAACCTCTGACTGTTTCTTAACCTCTGACTGTTTCTAAACCTCTGACTGTTTATTAACCTCTGACTGTTTCTAACCCTCTGACTGTTTCTAAACCTCTGACTGTTTCTTAACCTCTGACTGTTTCTAAACCTCTGACTGTTTCTAACCCTCTGACTGTTTCTAAACCTCTGACTGTTTCTAACCCTCTGACTGTTTCTAAACCTCTGACTGTTTCTAAACCTGTGACTGTTTCTAAACCTCTGACTGTTTCTAACCCTCTGACTGTTTCTAAACCTCTGACTGTTTCTAAACCTCTGACTGTTTCTAACCCTCTGACTGTTTCTAAACCTTTGACTGTTTCTAAACCTCTGACTGTTTCTAAACCTCTGACTGTTTCTAAACCTCTGACTGTTTCTAAACCTGTGACTGTTTCTAACCCTCTGACTGTTTCTAAACCTCTGACTGTTTCTAACCCTCTGACTGTTTCTAAACCTGTGACTGTTTCTAAACCTCTGACTGTTTCTAAACCTCTGACTGTTTCTAAACCTCTGACTGTTTCTAAACCTCTGACTGTTTCTAAACCTGTGACTGTTTCTAACCCTCTGACTGTTTCTAAACCTTTGACTGTTTCTAAACCTCTGACTGTTTCTAACCCTCTGACTGTTTCTAAACCTCTGACTGTTTCTAACCCTCTGACTGTTTCTAAACCTCTGACTGTTTCTAAACCTCTGACTGTTTCTAACCCTCTGACTGTTTCTAAACCTCTGACAGTTTCTAAACCTCTGACTGTTTCTAAACCTGACTCGGACTGTTTCTAACCCTCTGACTTTTTCTAAACCTCTGACAGTATCTAAACCTCTGACTGTTTCTAAACCTCTGACTGTTTATTAACCTCTGACTGTTTCTAACCCTCTGACTGTTTCTAAACCTCTGACTGTTTCTTAAACCTCTGACTGTTTCTAAACCTCTGACTCTTTCTAACCCTCTGACTGTTTCTAAACCTCTGACTGTTTCTAACCCTCTGACTGTTTCTAAACCTCTGACTGTTTCTAAACCTGTGACTGTTTCTAAACCTCTGACTGTTTCTAACCCTCTGACTGTTTCTAAACCTCTGACTGTTTCTAAACCTCTGACTGTTTCTAACCCTCTGACTGTTTCTAAACCTTTGACTGTTTCTAAACCTCTGACTGTTTCTAAACCTCTGACTGTTTCTAAACCTCTGACTGTTTCTAAACCTGTGACTGTTTCTAACCCTCTGACTGTTTCTAAACCTCTGACTGTTTCTAACCCTCTGACTGTTTCTAAACCTCTGACTGTTTCTAAACCTGTGACTGTTTCTAAACCTCTGACTGTTTCTAAACCTCTGACTGTTTCTAAACCTCTGACTGTTTCTAAACCTGTGACTGTTTCTAACCCTCTGACTGTTTCTAAACCTTTGACTGTTTCTAAACCTCTGACTGTTTCTAACCCTCTGACTGTTTCTAAACCTCTGACTGTTTCTAAACCTCTGACTGTTTCTAAACCTGACTCGGACTGTTTCTAACCCTCTGACTGTTTCAAAATATCTGACTGTTTCTAAACCTCTGACTGTTTCTAAACCTCTGACAGTTTCTAAACCTCTGACAGTTTCTAAACCTCTGACTGTTTCTAACCCTCTGACTGTTTCTAAACCTTTGACTGTTTCTAACCCTCTGACTGTTTCTAACCCTCTGACTGTTTCTAAACCTTTGACTGTTTCTAAACCTCTGACTGTTTCTAACCCTCTGACTGTTTCTAAACCTCTGACTGTTTCTAAACCTCTGACTGTTTCTAACCCTCTGACTGTTTCTAAACCTCTGACAGTTTCTAAACCTCTGACTGTTTCTAAACCTGACTCGGACTGTTTCTAACCCTCTGACTTTTTCTAAACCTCTGACAGTATCTAAACCTCTGACTGTTTCTAAACCTCTGACTGTTTATTAACCTCTGACTGTTTCTAACCCTCTGACTGTTTCTAAACCTCTGACTGTTTCTTAACCTCTGACTGTTTCTAAACCTCTGACTGTTTATTAACCTCTGACTGTTTCTAACCCTCTGACTGTTTCTAAACCTCTGACTGTTTCTTAACCTCTGACTGTTTCTAAACCTCTGACTGTTTCTAACCCTCTGACTGTTTCTAAACCTCTGACTGTTTCTAACCCTCTGACTGTTTCTAAACCTCTGACTGTTTCTAAACCTGTGACTGTTTCTAAACCTCTGACTGTTTCTAACCCTCTGACTGTTTCTAAACCTCTGACTGTTTCTAAACCTCTGACTGTTTCTAACCCTCTGACTATTTCTAAACCTTTGACTGTTTCAAAACCTCTGAATGTTTCTAAACCTCTGACTGTTTCTAAACCTCTGACTGTTTCTAAACCTGTGACTGTTTCTAACCCTCTGACTGTTTCTAAACCTCTGACTGTTTCTAACCCTCTGACTGTTTCTAAACCTCTGACTGTTTCTAAACCTGTGACTGTTTCTAAACCTCTGACTGTTTCTAAACCTCTGACTGTTTCTAAACCTGTGACTGTTTCTAAACCTCTGACTGTTTCTAAACCTGTGACTGTTTCTAACCCTCTGACTGTTTCTAAACCTTTGACTGTTTCTAAACCTCTGACTGTTTCTAACCCTCTGACTGTTTCTAAACCTCTGACTATTTCTAAACCTCTGACTGTTTCTAACCCTCTGACTGTTTCTAAACCTCTGACAGTTTCTAAACCTCTGACTGTTTCTAAACCTGACTCGGACTGTTTCTAACCCTCTGACTTTTTCTAAACCTCTGACAGTATCTAAACCTCTGACTGTTTCTAAACCTCTGACTGTTTATTAACCTCTGACTGTTTCTAACCCTCTGACTGTTTCTAAACCTCTGACTGTTTCTTAACCTCTGACTGTTTCTAAACCTCTGACTGTTTATTAACCTCTGACTGTTTCTAACCCTCTGACTGTTTCTAAACCTCTGACTGTTTCTTAACCTCTGACTGTTTCTAAACCTCTGACTGTTTCTAACCCTCTGACTGTTTCTAAACCTCTGACTGTTTCTAACCCTCTGACTGTTTCTAAACCTCTGACTGTTTCTAAACCTCTGACAGTTTCGAACCCTCTGTCTGTTTCTAAACCTGTGACTGTTTCTAACCCTCTGTCTGACTGTTTCTAATACCTTTGACTGTTTCTAACCCTCTGACTGTTTCTGAACCTCTGCCTGTTTCTAACCCTCTGACTGTTTCTAAACCTCTGACTGTCTCTAAACCTCTGACTGTTTCTAACCCTCTGACTGTTTCTAAACCTCTGACTGTTTCTAAACCTGACTCGGACTGTTTCTAACTCTCTGACTTTTTCTAAACCTCTGACAGTTTCTAAACCTCTGACTGTTTCTTAACCTCTGACTGTTTCTAACCCTCTGACTGTTTCTAAACCTCTGACTGTTTCTTAACCTCTGACTGTTTCTAAACCTCTGACTGTTTCTAAACCTCTGACTGTTTCTAAACCTCTGACAGTTTCTAAACCTCTGACAGTTTCTAAACCTCTGACTGTTTCTAACCCTCTGACTGTTTCTAAACCTTTGACTGTTTCTAACCCTCTGACTGTTTCTAACCCTCTGACTGTTTCTAAACCTTTGACTGTTTCTAAACCTCTGACTGTTTCTAACCCTCTGACTGTTTCTAAACCTCTGACTGTTTCTAAACCTGACTCGGACTGTTTCTAACTCTCTGACTTTTTCTAAACCTCTGACAGTTTCTAAACCTCTGACTGTTTCTTAACCTCTGACTGTTTCTAACCCTCTGACTGTTTCTAAACCTCTGACTGTTTCTTAACCTCTGACTGTTTCTAAACCTCTGACTGTTTCTAAACCTCTGACTGTTTCTAAACCTGACTCGGACTGTTTCTAACCCTCTGACTGTTTCTAAATCTCTGACTGTTTCTAACCCTCTGACTGTTTCTAAACCTCTGACAGTTTCTAAACCTCTGACTGTTTCTAAACCTGACTCGGACTGTTTCTAACCCTCTGACTTTTTCTAAACCTCTGACAGTATCTAAACCTCTGACTGTTTCTAAACCTCTGACTGTTTATTAACCTCTGACTGTTTCTAACCCTCTGACTGTTTCTAAACCTCTGACTGTTTCTTAACCTCTGACTGTTTCTAAACCTCTGACTGTTTATTAACCTCCGACTGTTTCTAACCCTCTGACTGTTTCTAAACCTCTGACTGTTACTTAACCTCTGACTGTTTCTAAACCTCTGACTGTTTCTAAACCTCTGACTGTTTCTAAACCTGACTCGGACTGTTTCTAACCCTCTGACTGTTTCTAAACCTCTGACAGTTTCTAAATCTCTGACTGTTTCTAAACCTCTGACTGTTTCTAAACCTGACTCGGACTGTTTCTAAACCTCTGACAGTTTCTAAACCTCTGACTGTTTCTAAACCTGACTCGGGACTGTTTCTAACCCTCTGACTGTTTCTAAATCTCTGACTGTTTCTAAACCTCTGACTGTTTCTAAACCTCTGACAGTTTCTAAACCTCTGACAGTTTCTAAACCTCTGACTGTTTCTAACCCTCTGACTGTTTCTAAACCTTTGACTGTTTCTAACCCTCTGACTGTTTCTAACCCTCTGACTGTTTCTAAACCTTTGACTGTTTCTAAACCTCTGACTGTTTATAACCCTCTGACTGTTTCTAAACCTCTGACTGTTTCTAAACCTCTGACTGTTTCTAACCCTCTGTTTCTAAACCTCTGACAGTTTCTAAACCTCTGACTGTTTCTAAACCTGACTCGGACTGTTTCTAACCCTCTGACTTTTTCTAAACCTCTGACAGTATCTAAACCTCTGACTGTTTCTAAACCTCTGACTGTTTATTAACATCTGACTGTTTCTAACCCTCTGACTGTTTCTAAACCTCTGACTGTTTCTAACCCTCTGACTGTTTCTAAACCTCTGACAGTTTCTAAATCTCTGACTGTTTCTAAACCTCTGACTGTTTCTAACCTGACTCGGACTGTTTCTAAACCTCTGACAGTTTTCTAAACCTCTGACTGTTTCTAAACCTGACTCGGACTGTTTCTAACCCTCTGACTGTTTCTAAATCTCTGACTGTTTCTAAACCTCTGACTGTTTCTAAACCTCTGACAGTTTCTAAACCTCTGACAGTTTCTAAACCTCTGACTGTTTCTAACCCTCTGACTGTTTCTAAACCTTTGACTGTTTCTAACCCTCTGACTGTTTCTAACCCTCTGACTGTTTCTAAACCTTTGACTGTTTCTAAACCTCTGACTGTTTATAACCCTCTGACTGTTTCTAAACCTCTGACTGTTTCTAAACCTCTGACTGTTTCTAACCTCTGTTTCTAAACCTCTGACTGTTTCTAAACCTCTGACTGTTTCTAAACCTGACTCGGACTGTTTCTAACCCTCTGACTTTTCTAAACCTCTGACAGTATCTAAACCTCTGACTGTTTCTAAACCTCTGACTGTTTATTAACATCTGACTGTTTCTAACCCTCTGACTGTTTCTAAACCTCTGACTGTTTCTTAACCTCTGACTGTTTCTAAACCTGACTCGGACTGTTTCTAACCCTCTGACTGTTTCTAAACCTCTGACAGTTTCTAAATCTCTGACTGTTTCTAAACCTCTGACTGTTTCTAAACCTGACTCGGACTGTTTCTAAACCTCTGACAGTTTCTAAACCTCTGACTGTTTCTAAACCTGACTCGGACTGTTTCTAACCCTCTGACTGTTTCTAAATCTCTGACTGTTTCTAAACCTCTGACTGTTTCTAAACCTCTGGACAGTTTCTAAACCTCTGACAGTTTCTAAACCTCTGACTGTTTCTAACCCTCTGACTGTTTCTAAACCTTTGACTGTTTCTAACCCTCTGACTGTTTCTAACCCTCTGACTGTTTCTAAACCTTTGACTGTTTCTAAACCTCTGACTGTTTATAACCCTCTGACTGTTTCTAAACCTCTGACTGTTTCTAAACCTCTGACTGTTTCTAACCCTCTGTTTCTAAACCTCTGACAGTTTCTAAACCTCTGACTGTTTCTAAACCTGACTCGGACTGTTTCTAACCCTCTGACTTTTTCTAAACCTCTGACAGTATCTAAACCTCTGACTGTTTCTAAACCTCTGACTGTTTATTAACATCTGACTGTTTCTAACCCTCTGACTGTTTCTAAACCCTCTGACTGTTTCTAACCCTCTGACTGTTTCTAAACCTCTGACAGTTTCTAAATCTCTGACTGTTTCTAAACCTCTGACTGTTTCTAAACCTGACTCGGACTGTTTCTAAACCTCTGACAGTTTCTAAACCTCTGACTGTTTCTAAACCTGACTCGGGACTGTTTTCTAACCCTCTGACTGTTTCTAAATCTCTGACTGTTCTAAACCTCTGACTGTTTCTAAACCTCTGACAGTTTCTAAACCTCTGACAGTTTCTAAACCTCTGACTGTTTCTAACCCTCTGACTGTTTCTAAACCTTTGACTGTTTCTAACCCTCTGACTGTTTTCTAACCCTCTGACTGTTTCTAAACCTTTGAACTGTTTCTAAACCTCTGACTGTTTATAACCCTCTGACTGTTTCTAAACCTCTGACTGTTTCTAAACCTCTGACTGTTTCTAACCCTCTGTTTCTAAACCTCTGACAGTTTCTAAACCTCTGACTGTTTCTAAACCTGACTCGGACTGTTTCTAACCCTCTGACTTTTTCTAAACCTCTGACAGTATCTAAACCTCTGACTGTTTCTAAACCTCTGACTGTTTATTAACATCTGACTGTTTCTAACCCTCTGACTGTTTCTAAACCTCTGACTGTTTCTTAACCTCTGACTGTTTCTAAACCTCTGACTGTTTATTAACCTCTGACTGTTTCTAACCCTCTGACTGTTTCTAAACCTCTGACTGTTTCTTAACCTCTGACTGTTTCTAAACCTCTGACCGTTTCTAACCCTCTGACTGTTTCTAAACCTCTGACTGTTTCTAACCCTCTGGACTGTTTCTAAACCTCTGACTGTTTCTAAACCTGGACTGTTTCTAAACCTCTGACTGTTTCTAACCCTCTGACTGTTTCTAAACCTCTGACTGTTTCTAAACCTCTGACTGTTTCTAACCCTCTGACTGTTTCTAAACCTTTGACTGTTTCTAAAACCTCTGACTGTTTCTAAACCTCTGACTGTTTCTAAACCTCTGACTGTTTCTAAACCTGTGACTGTTTCTAACCCTCTGACTGTTTCTAAAACCTCTGACTGTTTCTAACCTCTGACTGTTTCTAACCTCTGACTGTTTCTAAACCTGTGACTGTTTCTAAACCTCTGACTGTTTCTAAACCTCTGACTGTTTCTAACCTCTGACTGTTTCTAAACCTCTGACTGTTTCTAAACCTGCTGGACTGTTTCTAACCCTCTGACTGTTTCTAAACCTTTGACTGTTCTAAACCTCTGACTGTTTCTAACCCTCTTGACTGTTTCTAAACCTCTGACTGTTTCTAACCTCTGACTGTTTCTAAACTCTGACTGTTCTAAACCTCTGATGTTTCTAACCCTCTGACTGTTTCAAACCTCTGACAGTTTCTAAACCTCTGACTGTTTCTAAACCTGACTCGGACTGTTTCTAACCCTCTGACTTTTTCTAAACCTCTGACAGTATCTAAACCTCTGACTGTTTCTAAACCTCTGACTGTTTATTAACCTCTGACTGTTTCTAACCTCTGACTGTTTCTAAACCTCTGACTGTTTCTTAACTCTGACTGTTTCTAAACCTCTGACTGTTTATTAAACCTGATGACTGTTTCTAACCCTGACTGTTTCTAAACCTCTGACCTGTTTCTTAACCTCTGACTGTTTCTAAAACCTCTGACTGTTTCTAACCCTCTGACTGTTTCTAAACCTCTGACTGTTTCTAACCCTCTGACTGTCTAAACCTCTGACTGTTTCTAACCCTGTGACTGTTTCTAAACCTCTGACTGTTTCTAACCCTCTGACTGTTTCTAAACCTCTGACTGTTTCTAAACCTCTGACTGTTTCTAACCCTCTGACTGTTTCTAAACCTTTGACTGTTTCTAAACCTCTGACTGTTTCTAAACCTCTGACTGTTTCTAAACCTCTGACTGTTTCTAAACCTGTGACTGTTTCTAACCCTCTGACTGTTTCTAAACCTCTGACTGTTTCTAACCCTCTGACTGTTTCTAAACCTCTGACTGTTTCTAAACCTGTGACTGTTTCTAAACCTCTGACTGTTTCTAAACCTCTGACTGTTTCTAAACCTCTGACTGTTTCTAAACCTCTGACTGTTTCTAAACCTGTGACTGTTTCTAACCCTCTGACTGTTTCTAAACCTTTGACTGTTTCTAAACCTCTGACTGTTTCTAACCCTCTGACTGTTTCTAAACCTCTGACTGTTTCTAAACCTCTGACTGTTTCTAACCCTCTGACTGTTTCTAAACCTTTGACTGTTTCTAAACCTCTGACTGTTTCTAACCCTCTGACTGTTTCTAAACCTCTGACAGTTTCGAACCCTCTGACTGTTTCTAAACCTGTGACTGTTTCTAACCCTCTGACTGTTTCTAATACCTTTGGACTGTTTCTAACCCTCTGACTGTTTCTAAACCTCTGACTGTTTCTAACCCTCTGACTGTTTCTAAACCTCTGACTGTTCTAAACCTCTGACTGTTTCTAACCCTCTGACTGTTTTCTAAACCTCTGACTGTTCTAAACCTCTGACTGTTTCTAACCCTCTGACTGTTTCTAAACCTATTGACTGTTTCTAAACCTCTGACTGTTTCTAAACCTCTGACTGTTTCTAAACCTCTGACTGTTTCTAAACCTGCTGACTGTTTCTAACCCTCTGACTGTTTCTAAACCTCTGACTGTTTCTAACCCTCTGACTGTTTCTAAACCTCTGACTGTTTCTAACCTTGACTGTTTCTAAACCTCTGACTGTTTCTAACCCTCTGACTGTCTTCTAACCTCTGACTGTTTCTAAACCTCTGACTGTTTCTAAACCTCTGACTGTTTCTAACCTCTGACTGTTTCTAAACCTCTGACGTTTCTAACCCTCTGCTGTTTCTAAACCTCTGACTGTTTCTAAACCTCTGACTGTTTCGAACCCTCTGACTGTTTCTAAACCTCTGACTGTTTCTAAACCTCTGACTGTTTCTAACCCTCTGACTGTTTCTAAACCTCATGAACAGTTTCGAACCCTCTGACTGTTTCTAAACCTGTGACTGTTTCTAACCTCTGACTGTTTCTAATACCTTTCACTGTTTCTAACCTCTGACTGTTTCTGAACCTCTGACTGTTTATAACCCTCTGACTGTTTCTAAACCTCTAGACTGTCTCTAAACCTCTGAATGTTTCTAAACCTCTGACTGTTCTAAACCTCTGACTGTTTCTAAACAACTCGGACTGTTCTAACTCTCTGACTTTTCTAACCTCTGACAGTTTCTAAACGCTCTGACTGTTTCTTAACCTCTGAATGTTTCTAACCCTCTGACTGTTTCTAAACCTCTGACTGTTTCTAACCTCTGACTGTTTCTAAACCTCTGACTGTTTCTAAACCTCTGACTGTTTCTAAACCTGACTCGGACTGTTTCTAACCCTCTGACTGTTTCTAAATCTCTGACTGTTTCTAAACCTCTGACTGTTTCTAAACCTCTGACAGTTTCTAAACCTCTGACAGTTTCTAAACCTCTGACTGTTTCTAACCCTCTGACTGTTTCTAAACCTTTGACTGTTTCTAAACCTCTGACTGTTTCTAACCCTCTGACTGTTTCTAAACCTCTGACTGTTTCTAAACCTGTGACTGTTTCTAAACCTCTGACTGTTTCTAACCCTCTGACTGTTTCTAAACCTCTGACTGTTTCTAACCCTCTGACTGTTTCTAAACCTCTGACTGTTTCTAACCCTCTGACTGTTTCTAAACCTCTGACTGTTTCTAAACCTGTGACTGTTTCTAAACCTCTGACTGTTTCTAACCCTCTGACTGTTTCTAAACCTCTGACTGTTTCTAAACCTCTGACTGTTTCTAACCCTCTGACTGTTTCTAAAACTTTGACTGTTTCTAAACCTCTGACTGTTTCTAAACCTCTGACTGTTTCTAAAACCTCTGACTGTTTCTAACACTGTAGACTGTTTCTAACCCTCTGACTGTTTCTAAACCTCTGACTGTTTTAAACCCTCTGACTGTTTCTAAACCTCTGACTGTTTCTAACCTGTGACTGTTTCTAAACTCTGACTGTTTCTAAACCTCTGACTGTTTCTAAACCTCTGACTGTTTCTAAACCTCTGACTGTTTCTAAACCTGTGACTGTTTCTAACCCTCTGACTGTTTCTAAACCTTTGACTGTTTCTAAACCTCTGACTGTTTCTAACCCTCTGACTGTTTCTAAACCTCTGACTGTTTCTAAACCTCTGACTGTTTCTAACCCTCTGACTGTTTCTAAACCTTTGACTGTTTCTAAACCTCTGACTGTTTCTAACCCTCTGACTGTTTCTAAACCTCTGACAGTTTCGAACCCTCTGACTGTTTCTAAACCTGTGACTGTTTCTAACCCTCTGACTGTTTCTAATACCTTTGACTGTTTCTAACCCTCTGACTGTTTCTGAACCTCTGCCTGTTTATAACCCTCTGACTGTTTCTAAACCTCTGACTGTCTCTAAACCTCTGACTGTTTCTAACCCTCTGACTGTTTCTAAACCTCTGACTGTTTCTAAACCTCTGACTGTTTCTAACCCTCTGACTGTTTCTAAACCTTTGACTGTTTCTAAACCTCTGACTGTTTCTAAACCTCTGACTGTTTCTAAACCTCTGACTGTTTCTAAACCTGTGACTGTTTCTAACCCTCTGACTGTTTCTAAACCTCTGACTGTTTCTAACCCTCTTACTGTTTCTAAACCTCTGACTGTTTCTAAACCTGTGACTGTTTCTAAACCTCTGACTGTTTCTAAACCTCTGACTGTTTCTAAACCTCTGACTGTTTCTAAACCTGTGACTGTTTCTAACCCTCTGACTGTTTCTAAACCTTTGACTGTTTCTAAACCTCTGACTGTTTCTAACCCTCTGACTGTTTCTAAACCTCTGACTGTTTCTAAACCACTGACTGTTTCTAACCCTCTGACTGTTTCTAAACCTCTGACTGTTTCTAAACCTCTGACTGTTTCTAACCCTCTGACTGTTTCTAAACCTCTGACAGTTTCGAACCCTCTGACTGTTTCTAAACCTGTGACTGTTTCTAACCCTCTGACTGTTTCTAATACCTTTCACTGTTTCTAACCCTCTGACTGTTTCTGAACCTCTGCCTGTTTATAACCCTCTGACTGTTTCTAAACCTCTGACTGTCTCTAAACCTCTGACTGTTTCTAACCCTCTGACTGTTTCTAAACCTCTGACTGTTTCTAAACCAGACTCGGACTGTTTCTAACTCTCTGACTTTTTCTAAACCTCTGACAGTTTCTAAACCTCTGACTGTTTCTTAACCTCTGACTGTTTCTAACCCTCTGACTGTTTCTAAACCTCTGACTGTTTCTTAACCTCTGACTGTTTCTAAACCTCTGACTGTTTCTAAACCTCTGACTGTTTCTAAACCTGACTCGGACTGTTTTCTAACCCTCTGACTGTTTCTAAATCTCTGACTGTTTCTAAACCTCTGACTGTTTCTAAACCTCTGACAGTTTCTAAACCTCTGACAGTTTCTAAACCTCTGACTGTTTCTAACCCTCTGACTGTTTCTAAACCTTTGACTGTTTCTAACCCTCTGACTGTTTCTAAACCTCTGACTGTTTCTAAACCTCTGACTGTTTCTAACCCTCTGACTGTTTCTAAACCTTTGACTGTTTCTAAACCTCTGACTGTTTCTAAACCTCTGACTGTTTCTAAACCTCTGACTGTTTCTAAACCTGTGACTGTTTCTAACCCTCTGATTGTTTCTAAACCTCTGACTGTTTCTAACCCTCTGACTGTTTCTAAACCTCTGATTGTTTCTAAACCTGTGACTGTTTCTAAACCTCTGACTGTTTCTAAACCTCTGACTGTTTCTAAACCTCTGACTGTTTCTAAACCTCTGACTGTTTCTAAACCTGTGACTGTTTCTAACCCTCTGACTGTTTCTAAACCTTTGACTGTTTCTAAACCTCTGACTGTTTCTAACCCTCTGACTGTTTCTAAACCTCTGACTGTTTCTAAACCTCTGACTGTTTCTAACCCTCTGACTGTTTCTAAACCTCTGACTGTTTCTAAACCTCTGACTGTTTCTAACCCTCTGACTGTTTCTAAACCTCTGACAGTTTTGAACCCTCTGACTGTTTCTAAACCTGTGACTGTTTCTAACCCTCTGACTGTTTCTAATACCTTTGACTGTTTCTAACCCTCTGACTGTTTCTGAACCTCTGCCTGTTTATAACCCTCTGACTGTTTCTAAACCTCTGACTGTCTCTAAACCTCTGACTGTTTCTAACCCTCTGACTGTTTCTAAACCTCTGACTGTTTCTAAACCTGACTCGGACTGTTTCTAACTCTCTGACTTTTTCTAAACCTCTGACAGTTTCTAAACCTCTGACTGTTTCTTAACCTCTGACTGTTTCTAACCCTCTGACTGTTTCTAAACCTCTGACTGTTTCTTAACCTCTGACTGTTTCTAAACCTCTGACTGTTTCTAAACCTCTGACTGTTTCTAAACCTGACTCGGACTGTTTCTAACCCTCTGACTGTTTCTAAATCTCTGACTGTTTCTAAACCTCTGACTGTTTCTAAACCTCTGACAGTTTCTAAACCTCTGACAGTTTCTAAACCTCTGACTGTTTCTAACCCTCTGACTGTTTCTAAACCTTTGACTGTTTCTAACCCTCTGACTGTTTCTAAACCTCTGACTGTTTCTAACCCTCTGACTGTTTCTAAACCTCTGACTGTTTCTACACCTCTGACTGTTTCTAACCCTCTGACTGTTTCTAAACCTCTGACAGTTTCTAAACCTCTGACTGTTTCTAAACCTGACTCGGACTGTTTCTAACCCTCTGACTTTTTCTAAACCTCTGACAGTATCTAAACCTCTGACTGTTTCTAAACCTCTGACTGTTTATTAACCTCTGACTGTTTCTAACCCTCTGACTGTTTCTAAACCTCTGACTGTTTATTAACCTCCGACTGTTTCTAACCCTCTGACTGTTTCTAAACCTCTGACTGTTTCTTAACCTCTGACTGTTTCTAAACCTCTGACTGTTTCTAAACCTCTGACTGTTTCTAAACCTGACTCGGACTGTTTCTAACCCTCTGACTGTTTCTAAACCTCTGACAGTTTCTAAATCTCTGACTGTTTCTAAACCTCTGACTGTTTCTAAACCTGACTCGGACTGTTTCTGACCCTCTGACTGTTTCTAAACCTCTGAATGTTTCTAAACCTTTCTCGGACTGTTTCTAACCATCTGATTGTTTCTAACCCTCTGACTGTTTCTAAACCTCTGAGTGTTTCTAAACCTCTGACTGTTTCTAAACCTGACTCGGACTGTTTCTAACCCTCTGACTGTTTCTAAACCTCTGACTGTTTCTAAACCTCTGACTGTTTCTAACCCTCTGACTGTTTCTAAACCTCTGACTGTTTCTAACCCTGTGACTGTTTCTAAACCTCTGACTGTTTCTAACCCTTTGACTGTTTCTAACCCTCCGACTGTTTCTAAACCTCTGACTGTTTCTAAAGCTCTGACAGTTTCTAAAGCTCTGACAGTTTCTAAACCTCTGACTGTTTCTAAACCTCTGACTGTTTCTAAACCTCTGACTGTTTCTAAACCTCTGGCTGTTTCTAAACCTCTGACTGTTTCTAAACCTCTGACTGTTTCTAAACCAGACTCGGACTGTTTCTAACTCTCTGACTTTTTCTAAACCTCTGACAGTTTCTAAACCTCTGACTGTTTCTTAACCTCTGACTGTTTCTAACCCTCTGACTGTTTCTAAACCTCTGACTGTTTCTTAACCTCTGACTGTTTCTAAACCTCTGACTGTTTCTAAACCTCTGACTGTTTCTAAACCTGACTCGGACTGTTTCTAACCCTCTGACTGTTTCTAAATCTCTGACTGTTTCTAAACCTCTGACTGTTTCTAAACCTCTGACAGTTTCTAAACCTCTGACAGTTTCTAAACCTCTGACTGTTTCTAACCCTCTGACTGTTTCTAAACCTTTGACTGTTTCTAACCCTCTGACTGTTTCTAAACCTCTGACTGTTTCTAAACCTCTGACTGTTTCTAACCCTCTGACTGTTTCTAAACCTTTGACTGTTTCTAAACCTCTGACTGTTTCTAAACCTCTGACTGTTTCTAAACCTCTGACTGTTTCTAAACCTGTGACTGTTTCTAACCCTCTGACTGTTTCTAAACCTCTGACTGTTTCTAACCCTCTGACTGTTTCTAAACCTCTGATTGTTTCTAAACCTGTGACTGTTTCTAAACCTCTGACTGTTTCTAAACCTCTGACTGTTTCTAAACCTCTGACTGTTTCTAAACCTCTGACTGTTTCTAAACCTGTGACTGTTTCTAACCCTCTGACTGTTTCTAAACCTTTGACTGTTTCTAAACCTCTGACTGTTTCTAACCCTCTGACTGTTTCTAAACCTCTGACTGTTTCTAAACCTCTGACTGTTTCTAACCCTCTGACTGTTTCTAAACCTCTGACTGTTTCTAAACCTCTGACTGTTTCTAACCCTCTGACTGTTTCTAAACCTCTGACAGTTTGAACCCTCTGACTGTTTCTAAACCTGTGACTGTTTCTAACCCTCTGACTGTTTCTAATACCTTTGACTGTTTCTAACCCTCTGACTGTTTCTGAACCTCTGCCTGTTTATAACCCTCTGACTGTTTCTAAACCTCTGACTGTCTCTAAACCTCTGACTGTTTCTAACCCTCTGACTGTTTCTAAACCTCTGACTGTTTCTAAACCTGACTCGGACTGTTTCTAACTCTCTGACTTTTTCTAAACCTCTGACAGTTTCTAAACCTCTGACTGTTTCTTAACCTCTGACTGTTTCTAACCCTCTGACTGTTTCTAAACCTCTGACTGTTTCTTAACCTCTGACTGTTTCTAAACCTCTGACTGTTTCTAAACCTCTGACTGTTTCTAAACCTGACTCGGACTGTTTCTAACCCTCTGACTGTTTCTAAATCTCTGACTGTTTCTAAACCTCTGACTGTTTCTAAACCTCTGACAGTTTCTAAACCTCTGACAGTTTCTAAACCTCTGACTGTTTCTAACCCTCTGACTGTTTCTAAACCTTTGACTGTTTCTAACCCTCTGACTGTTTCTAAACCTCTGACTGTTTCTAACCCTCTGACTGTTTCTAAACCTCTGACTGTTTCTACACCTCTGACTGTTTCTAACCCTCTGACTGTTTCTAAACCTCTGACAGTTTCTAAACCTCTGACTGTTTCTAAACCTGACTCGGACTGTTTCTAACCCTCTGACTTTTTCTAAACCTCTGACAGTATCTAAACCTCTGACTGTTTCTAAACCTCTGACTGTTTATTAACCTCTGACTGTTTCTAACCCTCTGACTGTTTCTAAACCTCTGACTGTTTATTAACCTCCGACTGTTTCTAACCCTCTGACTGTTTCTAAACCTCTGACTGTTTCTTAACCTCTGACTGTTTCTAAACCTCTGACTGTTTCTAAACCTCTGACTGTTTCTAAACCTGACTCGGACTGTTTCTAACCCTCTGACTGTTTCTAAACCTCTGACAGTTTCTAAATCTCTGACTGTTTCTAAACCTCTGACTGTTTCTAAACCTGACTCGGACTGTTTCTGACCCTCTGACTGTTTCTAAACCTCTGAATGTTTCTAAACCTTTCTCGGACTGTTTCTAACCATCTGATTGTTTCTAACCCTCTGACTGTTTCTAAACCTCTGAGTGTTTCTAAACCTCTGACTGTTTCTAAACCTGACTCGGACTGTTTCTAACCCTCTGACTGTTTCTAAACCTCTGACTGTTTCTAAACCTCTGACTGTTTCTAACCCTCTGACTGTTTCTAAACCTCTGACTGTTTCTAACCCTGTGACTGTTTCTAAACCTCTGACTGTTTCTAACCCTTTGACTGTTTCTAACCCTCTGACTGTTTCTAAACCTCTGACCTGTTTCTAAAGCTCTGACTAGTTTCTAAAGCTCTGACTAGTTTCTAAACCTCTGACTGTTTCTAAACCTCTGACTGTTCTAAACCTCTGACTGTTTCTAAACCTCTGACTGTTTCTAAACCTCTGACTGATTTTTAACCTCTGACTGTTTCTAAACCTGACTCGACTGTTTCTAACCCTCTGACTGTTTCTAAACCTCTGAACTGTTTCTAAACCTGACTTGAATGTTTCTAACATTTGGACTGTTTCTAAACCTCTGACTGTTTCTAAACCTCTGACTGTTTCTAAACCTCTGACTGCTTTCTCAACCCTCTGACTGTCTTCGAACCCTCCTGACTGTTTCTAACCCTCTGACTGTTTCTAAACCTCTGACTGTTTCTAACCCTCTGACTGTTTCTAAACCTCTGGACTGTTTTCTAAACGCTCTGACAGTTTCTAACCTCTGACTGTTTCTAAACATCTGACTGTTTCTAACCCTCTGACTGTTTCTAAACCTCTGACTTTTTCTAACACTCTGACTGTTTCTAACCCTCTGACTGTTTCTAAACCTCTGACTGTTTCTATTCCTCTGACAGTTTCTAAACCTCTGACTGTTTCTAAACCTCTGACTGTTTCTAAACCTCTGACTGTTTCGAACCCTCTGACTGTTTCTAACCCTCTGACTATTTCTAAACCTCTGACAGTTTCTAACCCTCTGACTGTTTCTAAACCTCTGACTGTTTCTAAACCTGACTCTGACTGTTTCTAACCCTCTGACTGTTTCTAAACCTCTGACTGTTTCTAAACCTCTGACTGTTTCTAACCCTCTGACTGTTTCTAACCCTCTGACTGTTTCTAAACATCTGACTGTTTCTAAACCTCTGACTGTTTCTAAACCTCTGACTGTTTCTAACCCTCTGACTGTTTCTAAACCTCTGACTGTTTCTAAACCTCTGACTGTTTCGAACCCTCTGACTGTTTCTAACCCTCTGACTGTTTCTAAACCTCTGACAGTTTCTAACCCTCTGACTGTTTCTAAACGTCTGACTGTTCCTAAACCTCTGACTGTTTCTATTCCTCTGACAGTTTCTAAACCTCTGACTGTTTCTAAACCTCTGACTGTTTCTAAACCTGTGACTGTTTCTAACCCTCTGACTGTTTCTAAACCTCTGACTGTTTCTAACCCTCTGACTGTTTCTAAACCTCTGACTGTTTCTAAACCTGTGACTGTTTCTAAACCTCTGACTGTTTCTAAACCTCTGACTGTTTCTAAACCTCTGACTGTTTCTAAACCTCCGACTGTTTCTAAACCTGTGACTGTTTCTAACCCTCTGACTGTTTCTAAACCTTTGACTGTTTCTAAACCTCTGACTGTTTCTAACCCTCTGACTGTTTCTAAACCTCTGACTGTTTCTAAACCTCTGACTGTTTCTAACCCTCTGACTGTTTCTAAACCTCTGACTGTTTCTAAACCTCTGACTGTTTCTAACCCTCTGACTGTTTCTAAACCTCTGACAGTTTCGAACCCTCTGACTGTTTCTAAACCTGTGACTGTTTCTAACCCTCTGACTGTTTCTAATACATTTTACTGTTTCTAACCCTCTGACTGTTTCTAAACATCTGACTGTCTCTAAACCTCTGACTGTTTCTAAACCTCTGACTGTTTCTAAACCTGACTCGGACTGTTTTTAACTCTCTTACTTTTTCTAAACCTCTGACAGTTTCTAAACCTCTGACTGTTTCTTAACCTCTGACTGTTTCTAACCCTCTGACTGTTTCTAAACCTCTGACTGTTTCTTAACCTCTGACTGTTTCTAAACCTCTGGCTGTTTCTAAACCTCTGACTGATTTTTAACATCTGACTTTTTCTAAACCTGACTCGGACTGTTTCTAACCCTCCGACTGTGTCTAAACCTCTGACTGTTTCTAAACCTGACTTGGACTGTTTCTAACATTTTGACTTTTTCTAAACCCCTGACTGTTTCTAAACCTCTGACTGTTTCTAAACCTCTGACTCTTTCGAACCCTCTGACTCTTTCGAACCCTCTGACTGTTTCTAACCCCCTGACTGTTTCTAAACCTCTGACTGTTTCTAACCCTCTGACTGTTTCTAAACCTCTGACTGTTTCTAAACCTCTGACAGTTTCTAAACCTCTGACTGTTTCTAAACATCTGACTGTTTCTAACCCTCTGACTGTTTCTAAACCTCTGACTTTTTCTAACACTCTGACTGTTTCTAACCCTCTGACTGTTTCTAAACCTCTGACTGTTTCTAAACCTCTGACTGTTTCTAAACCTCTCACTGTTTCTAACCCTCTGACTGTTTCTAAACCTCTGACTGTTTCTAAACCTCTGACTGTTTCGAACCCTCTGACTGTTTCTAACCCTCTGACTGTTTCTAAACCTCTGACAGTTTTAACCCTCTGACTGTTTCTAAACGTCTGACTGTTCCTAAACCTCTGACTGTTTCTATTCCTCTGACAGTTTCTAAACCTCTGACTGTTTCTAAACCTCTGACTGTTTCTAAACCTCTGACTGTTTCGAACCCTCTGACTGTTTCTAACCCTCTGACTATTTCTAAACCTCTGACAGTTTCTAACCCTCTGACTGTTTCTAAACCTCTGACTGTTTCTAAACCTGACTCTGACTGTTTCTAACCCTCTGACTGTTTCTAAACCTCTGACAGTTTCTAAATCTCTGACTGTTTCTAAACCTCTGACTGTTTCTAAACCTCTGACTGTTTCTAACCCTCTGACTGTTTCTAAACCTCTGACTGTTTCTAAACCTCTGACTGTTTCTAACCCTCTGACTGTTTCTAAACCTTTGACTGTTTCTAAACCTCTGACTGTTTCTAAACCTCTGACTGTTTCTAAACCTCTGACTGTTTCTAAACCTGTGACTGTTTCTAACCCTCTGACTGTTTCTAAACCTCTGACTGTTTCTAACCCTCTGACTGTTTCTAAACCTCTGACTGTTTCTAAACCTGTGACTGTTTCTAAACCTCTGACTGTTTCTAAACCTCTGACTGTTTCTAAACCTCTGACTGTTTCTAAACCTCTGACTCTTTCGAACCCTCTGACTCTTTCGAACCCTCTGACTGTTTCTAACCCTCTGACTGTTTCTAAACCTCTGACTGTTTCTAACCCTCTGAATGTTTCTAAACCTCTGACTGTTTCTAAACCTCTGACAGTTTCTAAACCTCTGACTGTTTCTAAACATCTGACTGTTTCTAACCCTCTGACTGTTTCTAAACCTCTGACTGTTTCTAACCCTCTGACTGTTTCTAACCCTCTGTCTGTTTCTAAACGTCTGACTGTTCCTAAACCTCTGACTGTTTCTATTCCTCTGACAGTTTCTAAACCTCTGACTGTTTCTAAACCTCTGACTGTTTCTAAACCTGTGACTGTTTCTAACCCTCTGACTGTTTCTAAACCTCTGACTGTTTCTAACCCTCTGACTGTTTCTAAACCTCTGACTGTTTCTAAACCTGTGACTGTTTCTAAACCTCTGACTGTTTCTAAACCTCTGACTGTTTCTAAACCTCTGACTGTTTCTAAACCTCCGACTGTTTCTAAACCTGTGACTGTTTCTAACCCTCTGACTGTTTCTAAACCTTTGACTGTTTCTAAACCTCTGACTGTTTCTAACCCTCTGACTGTTTCTAAACCTCTGACTGTTTCTAAACCTCTGACTGTTTCTAACCCTCTGACTGTTTCTAAACCTCTGACTGTTTCTAAACCTCTGACTGTTTCTAACCCTCTGACTGTTTCTAAACCTCTGACAGTTTCGAACCCTCTGACTGTTTCTAAACCTGTGACTGTTTCTAACCCTCTGACTGTTTCTAATACATTTGACTGTTTCTAACCCTCTGACTGTTTCTAAACATCTGACTGTCTCTAAACCTCTGACTGTTTCTAAACCTCTGACTGTTTCTAAACCTGACTCGGACTGTTTTTAACTCTCTTACTTTTTCTAAACCTCTGACAGTTTCTAAACCTCTGACTGTTTCTTAACCTCTGACTGTTTCTAACCCTCTGACTGTTTCTAAACCTCTGACTGTTTCTTAACCTCTGACTGTTTCTAAACCTCTGACTGTTTCTAAACCTCTGACTGTTTCTAAACCTGACTCGGACTGTTTCTAACCCTCTGACTGTTTCTAAATCTCTGACTGTTTCTAAACCTCTGACTGTTTCTAAACCTCTGACAGTTTCTAAACCTCTGACAGTTTCTAAACCTCTGACTGTTTCTAACCCTCTGACTGTTTCTAAACCTTTGACTGTTTCTAACCCTCTGACTGTTTTCTAAACCTCTGACTGTTTCTAACCCTCTGACTGTTTTTAAACCTCTGACTGTTTCTAAACCTCTGACTGTTTCTAACCCTCTGACTGTTTCTAAACCTCTGACAGTTTCTAAACCTCTGACTGTTTCTAAACCTGACTCGGACTGTTTCTAACCCTCTGACTTTTTCTAAACCTCTGACAGTATCTAAACCTCTGACTGTTTCTAAACCTCTGACTGTTTATTAACCTCTGACTGTTTCTAACCCTCTGACTGTTTCTAAACCTCTGACTGTTTCTTAACCTCTGACTGTTTCTAAACCTCTGACTGTTTCTAAACCTGACTCGGACTGTTTCTAACCCTCTGACTGTTTCTAAACCTCTGACAGTTTCTAAATCTCTGACTGTTTCTAACCCTCTGACTGTTTCTAAACCTCTGACTGTTTCTAAACCTCTGACTGTTTCTAACCCTCTGACTGTTTCTAAACCTCTGACTGTTTCTAAACCTCTGACTGTTTCTAACCCTCTGACTGTTTCTAAACCTCTGACAGTTTCGAACCCTCTGACTGTTTCTAAACCTGTGACTGTTTCTAACCCTCTGACTGTTTCTAATACATTTGACTGTTTCTAACCCTCTGACTGTTTCTAAACATCTGACTGTCTCTAAACCTCTGACTGTTTCTAAACCTCTGACTGTTTCTAAACCTGACTCGGACTGTTTTTAACTCTCTTACTTTTTCTAAACCTCTGACAGTTTCTAAACCTCTGACTGTTTCTTAACCTCTGACTGTTTCTAACCCTCTGACTGTTTCTAAACCTCTGACTGTTTCTTAACCTCTGACTGTTTCTAAACCTCTGACTGTTTCTAAACCTCTGACTGTTTCTAAACCTGACTCGGACTGTTTCTAACCCTCTGACTGTTTCTAAATCTCTGACTGTTTCTAAACCTCTGACTGTTTCTAAACCTCTGACAGTTTCTAAACCTCTGACAGTTTCTAAACCTCTGACTGTTTCTAACCCTCTGACTGTTTCTAAACCTTTGACTGTTTCTAACCCTCTGACTGTTTCTAAACCTCTGACTGTTTCTAACCCTCTGACTGTTTTTAAACCTCTGACTGTTTCTAAACCTCTGACTGTTTCTAACCCTCTGACTGTTTCTAAACCTCTGACAGTTTCTAAACCTCTGACTGTTTCTAAACCTGACTCGGACTGTTTCTAACCCTCTGACTTTTTCTAAACCTCTGACAGTATCTAAACCTCTGACTGTTTCTAAACCTCTGACTGTTTATTAACCTCTGACTGTTTCTAACCCTCTGACTGTTTCTAAACCTCTGACTGTTTCTTAACCTCTGACTGTTTCTAAACCTCTGACTGTTTCTAAACCTGACTCGGACTGTTTCTAACCCTCTGACTGTTTCTAAACCTCTGACAGTTTCTAAATCTCTGACTGTTTCTAAACCTCTGACTGTTTCTGACCCTCTGACTGTTTCTAAACCTCTGACTGTTTCTAAACCTGACTCGGACTGTTTCTAACCATCTGATTGTTTCTAACCCTCTGACTGTTTCTAAACCTCTGACTGTTTCTAAACCTCTGACTGTTTCTAAACCTCTGACTGTTTCTAAACCTGACTCGGACTGTTTCTAACCCTCTGACTGTTTCTAAACCTCTGACTGTTTTCTAAACCTCTGACTGTTTCTAACCCTCTGACTGTTTCTAAACCTCTGACTGTTTCTAACCCTGTGACTGTTTCTAAACCTCTGACTGTTTCTAACCCTTTGACTGTTTCTAAACCTCTGACTGTTTCTAACCCTCTGACTGTTTCTAAACTTCTGACTGTTTCTAAACCTGACTCGGACTGTTTCTAACCCTCTGATTGTTTCTAACCATCTGACTGTTTCTAAACCTCTGACTGTTTCTAAACCTCTGACTGTTTCTAAACCTCTGACTGTTTCTAAACCTGTCTCAGACTGTTTCTAACCCTCTGACTGTTTCTAAACCTCTGACTGTTTCTAACCCTCTGACTGTTTCTAAACCTCTGACTGTTTCTAAACCTGA